>NW_026138253.1:0-79519 GCF_025592945.1 Manacus candei
CCTAACCCTAACCCTAACCCTAACCCTAACCCTAACCCTAACCCTAACCCTAACCCTAACCCTAACCCTAACCCTAACCCTAACCCTAACCCTAACCCTAACCCTAACCCTAACCCTAACCCTAACCCTAACCCTAACCCTAACCCTAACCCTAACCCTAACCCTAACCCTAACCCTAACCCTAACCCTAACCCTAACCCTAACCCTAACCCTAACCCTAACCCTAACCCTAACCCTAACCCTAACCCTAACCCTAACCCTAACCCTAACCCTAACCCTAACCCTAACCCTAACCCTAACCCTAACCCTAACCCTAACCCTAACCCTAACCCTAACCCTAACCCTAACCCTAACCCTAACCCTAACCCTAACCCTAACCCTAACCCTAACCCTAACCCTAACCCTAACCCTAACCCTAACCCTAACCCTAACCCTAACCCTAACCCTAACCCTAACCCTAACCCTAACCCTAACCCTAACCCTAACCCTAACCCTAACCCTAACCCTAACCCTAACCCTAACCCTAACCCTAACCCTAACCCTAACCCTAACCCTAACCCTAACCCTAACCCTAACCCTAACCCTAACCCTAACCCTAACCCTAACCCTAACCCTAACCCTAACCCTAACCCTAACCCTAACCCTAACCCTAACCCTAACCCTAACCCTAACCCTAACCCTAACCCTAACCCTAACCCTAACCCTAACCCTAACCCTAACCCTAACCCTAACCCTAACCCTAACCCTAACCCTAACCCTAACCCTAACCCTAACCCTAACCCTAACCCTAACCCTAACCCTAACCCTAACCCTAACCCTAACCCTAACCCTAACCCTAACCCTAACCCTAACCCTAACCCTAACCCTAACCCTAACCCTAACCCTAACCCTAACCCTAACCCTAACCCTAACCCTAACCCTAACCCTAACCCTAACCCTAACCCTAACCCTAACCCTAACCCTAACCCTAACCCTAACCCTAACCCTAACCCTAACCCTAACCCTAACCCTAACCCTAACCCTAACCCTAACCCTAACCCTAACCCTAACCCTAACCCTAACCCTAACCCTAACCCTAACCCTAACCCTAACCCTAACCCTAACCCTAACCCTAACCCTAACCCTAACCCTAACCCTAACCCTAACCCTAACCCTAACCCTAACCCTAACCCTAACCCTAACCCTAACCCTAACCCTAACCCTAACCCTAACCCTAACCCTAACCCTAACCCTAACCCTAACCCTAACCCTAACCCTAACCCTAACCCTAACCCTAACCCTAACCCTAACCCTAACCCTAACCCTAACCCTAACCCTAACCCTAACCCTAACCCTAACCCTAACCCTAACCCTAACCCTAACCCTAACCCTAACCCTAACCCTAACCCTAACCCTAACCCTAACCCTAACCCTAACCCTAACCCTAACCCTAACCCTAACCCTAACCCTAACCCTAACCCTAACCCTAACCCTAACCCTAACCCTAACCCTAACCCTAACCCTAACCCTAACCCTAACCCTAACCCTAACCCTAACCCTAACCCTAACCCTAACCCTAACCCTAACCCTAACCCTAACCCTAACCCTAACCCTAACCCTAACCCTAACCCTAACCCTAACCCTAACCCTAACCCTAACCCTAACCCTAACCCTAACCCTAACCCTAACCCTAACCCTAACCCTAACCCTAACCCTAACCCTAACCCTAACCCTAACCCTAACCCTAACCCTAACCCTAACCCTAACCCTAACCCTAACCCTAACCCTAACCCTAACCCTAACCCTAACCCTAACCCTAACCCTAACCCTAACCCTAACCCTAACCCTAACCCTAACCCTAACCCTAACCCTAACCCTAACCCTAACCCTAACCCTAACCCTAACCCTAACCCTAACCCTAACCCTAACCCTAACCCTAACCCTAACCCTAACCCTAACCCTAACCCTAACCCTAACCCTAACCCTAACCCTAACCCTAACCCTAACCCTAACCCTAACCCTAACCCTAACCCTAACCCTAACCCTAACCCTAACCCTAACCCTAACCCTAACCCTAACCCTAACCCTAACCCTAACCCTAACCCTAACCCTAACCCTAACCCTAACCCTAACCCTAACCCTAACCCTAACCCTAACCCTAACCCTAACCCTAACCCTAACCCTAACCCTAACCCTAACCCTAACCCTAACCCTAACCCTAACCCTAACCCTAACCCTAACCCTAACCCTAACCCTAACCCTAACCCTAACCCTAACCCTAACCCTAACCCTAACCCTAACCCTAACCCTAACCCTAACCCTAACCCTAACCCTAACCCTAACCCTAACCCTAACCCTAACCCTAACCCTAACCCTAACCCTAACCCTAACCCTAACCCTAACCCTAACCCTAACCCTAACCCTAACCCTAACCCTAACCCTAACCCTAACCCTAACCCTAACCCTAACCCTAACCCTAACCCTAACCCTAACCCTAACCCTAACCCTAACCCTAACCCTAACCCTAACCCTAACCCTAACCCTAACCCTAACCCTAACCCTAACCCTAACCCTAACCCTAACCCTAACCCTAACCCTAACCCTAACCCTAACCCTAACCCTAACCCTAACCCTAACCCTAACCCTAACCCTAACCCTAACCCTAACCCTAACCCTAACCCTAACCCTAACCCTAACCCTAACCCTAACCCTAACCCTAACCCTAACCCTAACCCTAACCCTAACCCTAACCCTAACCCTAACCCTAACCCTAACCCTAACCCTAACCCTAACCCTAACCCTAACCCTAACCCTAACCCTAACCCTAACCCTAACCCTAACCCTAACCCTAACCCTAACCCTAACCCTAACCCTAACCCTAACCCTAACCCTAACCCTAACCCTAACCCTAACCCTAACCCTAACCCTAACCCTAACCCTAACCCTAACCCTAACCCTAACCCTAACCCTAACCCTAACCCTAACCCTAACCCTAACCCTAACCCTAACCCTAACCCTAACCCTAACCCTAACCCTAACCCTAACCCTAACCCTAACCCTAACCCTAACCCTAACCCTAACCCTAACCCTAACCCTAACCCTAACCCTAACCCTAACCCTAACCCTAACCCTAACCCTAACCCTAACCCTAACCCTAACCCTAACCCTAACCCTAACCCTAACCCTAACCCTAACCCTAACCCTAACCCTAACCCTAACCCTAACCCTAACCCTAACCCTAACCCTAACCCTAACCCTAACCCTAACCCTAACCCTAACCCTAACCCTAACCCTAACCCTAACCCTAACCCTAACCCTAACCCTAACCCTAACCCTAACCCTAACCCTAACCCTAACCCTAACCCTAACCCTAACCCTAACCCTAACCCTAACCCTAACCCTAACCCTAACCCTAACCCTAACCCTAACCCTAACCCTAACCCTAACCCTAACCCTAACCCTAACCCTAACCCTAACCCTAACCCTAACCCTAACCCTAACCCTAACCCTAACCCTAACCCTAACCCTAACCCTAACCCTAACCCTAACCCTAACCCTAACCCTAACCCTAACCCTAACCCTAACCCTAACCCTAACCCTAACCCTAACCCTAACCCTAACCCTAACCCTAACCCTAACCCTAACCCTAACCCTAACCCTAACCCTAACCCTAACCCTAACCCTAACCCTAACCCTAACCCTAACCCTAACCCTAACCCTAACCCTAACCCTAACCCTAACCCTAACCCTAACCCTAACCCTAACCCTAACCCTAACCCTAACCCTAACCCTAACCCTAACCCTAACCCTAACCCTAACCCTAACCCTAACCCTAACCCTAACCCTAACCCTAACCCTAACCCTAACCCTAACCCTAACCCTAACCCTAACCCTAACCCTAACCCTAACCCTAACCCTAACCCTAACCCTAACCCTAACCCTAACCCTAACCCTAACCCTAACCCTAACCCTAACCCTAACCCTAACCCTAACCCTAACCCTAACCCTAACCCTAACCCTAACCCTAACCCTAACCCTAACCCTAACCCTAACCCTAACCCTAACCCTAACCCTAACCCTAACCCTAACCCTAACCCTAACCCTAACCCTAACCCTAACCCTAACCCTAACCCTAACCCTAACCCTAACCCTAACCCTAACCCTAACCCTAACCCTAACCCTAACCCTAACCCTAACCCTAACCCTAACCCTAACCCTAACCCTAACCCTAACCCTAACCCTAACCCTAACCCTAACCCTAACCCTAACCCTAACCCTAACCCTAACCCTAACCCTAACCCTAACCCTAACCCTAACCCTAACCCTAACCCTAACCCTAACCCTAACCCTAACCCTAACCCTAACCCTAACCCTAACCCTAACCCTAACCCTAACCCTAACCCTAACCCTAACCCTAACCCTAACCCTAACCCTAACCCTAACCCTAACCCTAACCCTAACCCTAACCCTAACCCTAACCCTAACCCTAACCCTAACCCTAACCCTAACCCTAACCCTAACCCTAACCCTAACCCTAACCCTAACCCTAACCCTAACCCTAACCCTAACCCTAACCCTAACCCTAACCCTAACCCTAACCCTAACCCTAACCCTAACCCTAACCCTAACCCTAACCCTAACCCTAACCCTAACCCTAACCCTAACCCTAACCCTAACCCTAACCCTAACCCTAACCCTAACCCTAACCCTAACCCTAACCCTAACCCTAACCCTAACCCTAACCCTAACCCTAACCCTAACCCTAACCCTAACCCTAACCCTAACCCTAACCCTAACCCTAACCCTAACCCTAACCCTAACCCTAACCCTAACCCTAACCCTAACCCTAACCCTAACCCTAACCCTAACCCTAACCCTAACCCTAACCCTAACCCTAACCCTAACCCTAACCCTAACCCTAACCCTAACCCTAACCCTAACCCTAACCCTAACCCTAACCCTAACCCTAACCCTAACCCTAACCCTAACCCTAACCCTAACCCTAACCCTAACCCTAACCCTAACCCTAACCCTAACCCTAACCCTAACCCTAACCCTAACCCTAACCCTAACCCTAACCCTAACCCTAACCCTAACCCTAACCCTAACCCTAACCCTAACCCTAACCCTAACCCTAACCCTAACCCTAACCCTAACCCTAACCCTAACCCTAACCCTAACCCTAACCCTAACCCTAACCCTAACCCTAACCCTAACCCTAACCCTAACCCTAACCCTAACCCTAACCCTAACCCTAACCCTAACCCTAACCCTAACCCTAACCCTAACCCTAACCCTAACCCTAACCCTAACCCTAACCCTAACCCTAACCCTAACCCTAACCCTAACCCTAACCCTAACCCTAACCCTAACCCTAACCCTAACCCTAACCCTAACCCTAACCCTAACCCTAACCCTAACCCTAACCCTAACCCTAACCCTAACCCTAACCCTAACCCTAACCCTAACCCTAACCCTAACCCTAACCCTAACCCTAACCCTAACCCTAACCCTAACCCTAACCCTAACCCTAACCCTAACCCTAACCCTAACCCTAACCCTAACCCTAACCCTAACCCTAACCCTAACCCTAACCCTAACCCTAACCCTAACCCTAACCCTAACCCTAACCCTAACCCTAACCCTAACCCTAACCCTAACCCTAACCCTAACCCTAACCCTAACCCTAACCCTAACCCTAACCCTAACCCTAACCCTAACCCTAACCCTAACCCTAACCCTAACCCTAACCCTAACCCTAACCCTAACCCTAACCCTAACCCTAACCCTAACCCTAACCCTAACCCTAACCCTAACCCTAACCCTAACCCTAACCCTAACCCTAACCCTAACCCTAACCCTAACCCTAACCCTAACCCTAACCCTAACCCTAACCCTAACCCTAACCCTAACCCTAACCCTAACCCTAACCCTAACCCTAACCCTAACCCTAACCCTAACCCTAACCCTAACCCTAACCCTAACCCTAACCCTAACCCTAACCCTAACCCTAACCCTAACCCTAACCCTAACCCTAACCCTAACCCTAACCCTAACCCTAACCCTAACCCTAACCCTAACCCTAACCCTAACCCTAACCCTAACCCTAACCCTAACCCTAACCCTAACCCTAACCCTAACCCTAACCCTAACCCTAACCCTAACCCTAACCCTAACCCTAACCCTAACCCTAACCCTAACCCTAACCCTAACCCTAACCCTAACCCTAACCCTAACCCTAACCCTAACCCTAACCCTAACCCTAACCCTAACCCTAACCCTAACCCTAACCCTAACCCTAACCCTAACCCTAACCCTAACCCTAACCCTAACCCTAACCCTAACCCTAACCCTAACCCTAACCCTAACCCTAACCCTAACCCTAACCCTAACCCTAACCCTAACCCTAACCCTAACCCTAACCCTAACCCTAACCCTAACCCTAACCCTAACCCTAACCCTAACCCTAACCCTAACCCTAACCCTAACCCTAACCCTAACCCTAACCCTAACCCTAACCCTAACCCTAACCCTAACCCTAACCCTAACCCTAACCCTAACCCTAACCCTAACCCTAACCCTAACCCTAACCCTAACCCTAACCCTAACCCTAACCCTAACCCTAACCCTAACCCTAACCCTAACCCTAACCCTAACCCTAACCCTAACCCTAACCCTAACCCTAACCCTAACCCTAACCCTAACCCTAACCCTAACCCTAACCCTAACCCTAACCCTAACCCTAACCCTAACCCTAACCCTAACCCTAACCCTAACCCTAACCCTAACCCTAACCCTAACCCTAACCCTAACCCTAACCCTAACCCTAACCCTAACCCTAACCCTAACCCTAACCCTAACCCTAACCCTAACCCTAACCCTAACCCTAACCCTAACCCTAACCCTAACCCTAACCCTAACCCTAACCCTAACCCTAACCCTAACCCTAACCCTAACCCTAACCCTAACCCTAACCCTAACCCTAACCCTAACCCTAACCCTAACCCTAACCCTAACCCTAACCCTAACCCTAACCCTAACCCTAACCCTAACCCTAACCCTAACCCTAACCCTAACCCTAACCCTAACCCTAACCCTAACCCTAACCCTAACCCTAACCCTAACCCTAACCCTAACCCTAACCCTAACCCTAACCCTAACCCTAACCCTAACCCTAACCCTAACCCTAACCCTAACCCTAACCCTAACCCTAACCCTAACCCTAACCCTAACCCTAACCCTAACCCTAACCCTAACCCTAACCCTAACCCTAACCCTAACCCTAACCCTAACCCTAACCCTAACCCTAACCCTAACCCTAACCCTAACCCTAACCCTAACCCTAACCCTAACCCTAACCCTAACCCTAACCCTAACCCTAACCCTAACCCTAACCCTAACCCTAACCCTAACCCTAACCCTAACCCTAACCCTAACCCTAACCCTAACCCTAACCCTAACCCTAACCCTAACCCTAACCCTAACCCTAACCCTAACCCTAACCCTAACCCTAACCCTAACCCTAACCCTAACCCTAACCCTAACCCTAACCCTAACCCTAACCCTAACCCTAACCCTAACCCTAACCCTAACCCTAACCCTAACCCTAACCCTAACCCTAACCCTAACCCTAACCCTAACCCTAACCCTAACCCTAACCCTAACCCTAACCCTAACCCTAACCCTAACCCTAACCCTAACCCTAACCCTAACCCTAACCCTAACCCTAACCCTAACCCTAACCCTAACCCTAACCCTAACCCTAACCCTAACCCTAACCCTAACCCTAACCCTAACCCTAACCCTAACCCTAACCCTAACCCTAACCCTAACCCTAACCCTAACCCTAACCCTAACCCTAACCCTAACCCTAACCCTAACCCTAACCCTAACCCTAACCCTAACCCTAACCCTAACCCTAACCCTAACCCTAACCCTAACCCTAACCCTAACCCTAACCCTAACCCTAACCCTAACCCTAACCCTAACCCTAACCCTAACCCTAACCCTAACCCTAACCCTAACCCTAACCCTAACCCTAACCCTAACCCTAACCCTAACCCTAACCCTAACCCTAACCCTAACCCTAACCCTAACCCTAACCCTAACCCTAACCCTAACCCTAACCCTAACCCTAACCCTAACCCTAACCCTAACCCTAACCCTAACCCTAACCCTAACCCTAACCCTAACCCTAACCCTAACCCTAACCCTAACCCTAACCCTAACCCTAACCCTAACCCTAACCCTAACCCTAACCCTAACCCTAACCCTAACCCTAACCCTAACCCTAACCCTAACCCTAACCCTAACCCTAACCCTAACCCTAACCCTAACCCTAACCCTAACCCTAACCCTAACCCTAACCCTAACCCTAACCCTAACCCTAACCCTAACCCTAACCCTAACCCTAACCCTAACCCTAACCCTAACCCTAACCCTAACCCTAACCCTAACCCTAACCCTAACCCTAACCCTAACCCTAACCCTAACCCTAACCCTAACCCTAACCCTAACCCTAACCCTAACCCTAACCCTAACCCTAACCCTAACCCTAACCCTAACCCTAACCCTAACCCTAACCCTAACCCTAACCCTAACCCTAACCCTAACCCTAACCCTAACCCTAACCCTAACCCTAACCCTAACCCTAACCCTAACCCTAACCCTAACCCTAACCCTAACCCTAACCCTAACCCTAACCCTAACCCTAACCCTAACCCTAACCCTAACCCTAACCCTAACCCTAACCCTAACCCTAACCCTAACCCTAACCCTAACCCTAACCCTAACCCTAACCCTAACCCTAACCCTAACCCTAACCCTAACCCTAACCCTAACCCTAACCCTAACCCTAACCCTAACCCTAACCCTAACCCTAACCCTAACCCTAACCCTAACCCTAACCCTAACCCTAACCCTAACCCTAACCCTAACCCTAACCCTAACCCTAACCCTAACCCTAACCCTAACCCTAACCCTAACCCTAACCCTAACCCTAACCCTAACCCTAACCCTAACCCTAACCCTAACCCTAACCCTAACCCTAACCCTAACCCTAACCCTAACCCTAACCCTAACCCTAACCCTAACCCTAACCCTAACCCTAACCCTAACCCTAACCCTAACCCTAACCCTAACCCTAACCCTAACCCTAACCCTAACCCTAACCCTAACCCTAACCCTAACCCTAACCCTAACCCTAACCCTAACCCTAACCCTAACCCTAACCCTAACCCTAACCCTAACCCTAACCCTAACCCTAACCCTAACCCTAACCCTAACCCTAACCCTAACCCTAACCCTAACCCTAACCCTAACCCTAACCCTAACCCTAACCCTAACCCTAACCCTAACCCTAACCCTAACCCTAACCCTAACCCTAACCCTAACCCTAACCCTAACCCTAACCCTAACCCTAACCCTAACCCTAACCCTAACCCTAACCCTAACCCTAACCCTAACCCTAACCCTAACCCTAACCCTAACCCTAACCCTAACCCTAACCCTAACCCTAACCCTAACCCTAACCCTAACCCTAACCCTAACCCTAACCCTAACCCTAACCCTAACCCTAACCCTAACCCTAACCCTAACCCTAACCCTAACCCTAACCCTAACCCTAACCCTAACCCTAACCCTAACCCTAACCCTAACCCTAACCCTAACCCTAACCCTAACCCTAACCCTAACCCTAACCCTAACCCTAACCCTAACCCTAACCCTAACCCTAACCCTAACCCTAACCCTAACCCTAACCCTAACCCTAACCCTAACCCTAACCCTAACCCTAACCCTAACCCTAACCCTAACCCTAACCCTAACCCTAACCCTAACCCCTAACCCTAACCCTAACCCTAACCCTAACCCCTAACCCTAACCCTAACCCTAACCCTAACCCTAACCCTAACCCTAACCCTAACCCTAACCCTAACCCTAACCCTAACCCTAACCCCTAACCCTAACCCTAACCCTAACCCTAACCCCTAACCCTAACCCCTAACCCTAACCCCTAACCCTAACCCTAACCCTAACCCTAACCCTAACCCTAACCCTAACCTACCCCTAAACCCGACTGTAACCCCTAACCCTAATCCTACACCTAAACCTACCCCTAAACCCGACTGTAACCCCTAACCCTAATCCTACACCTAAACCTACCCCTAAACCCGACTGTAACCCCTAACCCTAATCCTACACCTAAACCTACCCCTAAACCCGACTGTAACCCCTAACCCTAATCCTACACCTAAACCTACCCCTAAACCCGACTGTAACCCCTAACCCTAATCCTACACCTAAACCTACCCCTAACACTGACTGTACCCCTAAACCTTAGGGTTAGGGGTATGTTTAGGTGTAGCATAACTGTAAACCCTAACCCTAAATCTAACTGTAAGCCTAATGCTGACTGTAACCCTCTCTCTAGGCCTAGGTCCAGGTTTAGTGTTAGATTTAGGCTTAAGGTTTGGCTTAGGGTCAGGTGTAGTGTTAGGGTTAAGTTGTGGGTCAGGCCTAGGGTTGGGGGGATGGTTATGGTTAGAGTTAGGTGTTGAGTTAGGGTTTGGGTTGGCCTAGCGTTACGCGTATGGTGTAGGTTTAGATTAGGTTTAGGTGTAGGGTTAGGGCCAGGTGTAGGGGTAGGATTAGGGTTTCAGTTATTTATAAGGCTAGGCGTAGTCCTTGCCGTAGGGGTAGCTGTAGGGTTTGAGCTACGGTTTGGCTTACAGGTAGGTCTAGGGTTTGGGTTTAAGATAGACGTAGGTCTAGCGTTGATGAGGGTTTCTGGGTTGTTGTTTTTGTGTTGTGAGGTGTGTGTGTGGTGTTACTTGGGTGGTTTTTAATGTATTTTTATTAATTTTTAATAAAAATTAATTTTATGTGCAATTCCTTGAATGTCCACAAGGTGGCAGCAGTTCGATAAATTTTCAGTTGCAATTGCGGTTTTTTTTCGGCAGGTGGCACTGTTATGAATTTTTTTAAATGCAGTTCCTCTTTTCCGTCAGCAGGTGGCGCAGTTATGAAATTTTTTTAAATGCAGTTCCTCTTTTCCGTCAGCAGGTGGCGCAGTTATCAATTTTTTTTTAAATGCAGTTCCTATTTTCCGTCAGCAGGTGGCGCAGTTATCAATTTTTTTCTAATGTAGTTCCTATTTTCCGTCAGCAGGTGGCGCAGTTATCAATTTTTTTCTAATGTAGTTCCTGTTTTCCGTCGGCAGGTGGCAGTATTCCATGTGAAATATATGTGGAGTTCCTTTTCTATGTCACCAGGTGGCAGTGTTGCTATGCGATTTTTTACTTATTAGATTTTTTTTTGTTTTATAACCGTATTTATTGGTGTAGTTTCTTTGGAAAATCGGATAATTGGCTTGTAATTGCTGAGTGGTTTGAAAATTTACTTGTGCAATTATGTGAAAATTAAAAATAGGAGAAGAGTCTAAGACAAATACAATCTGGAGAAGAGCCTAATGGAATTAAAATCAGGAGAAGAGCCTAAGAGAATTAAAATCAGGAGAAGAGTCTAAAAAAATTAAAATCAGGAGAGGAGCCTAAGAGAAATAAAATCAGGAGAAGAGCCTAAAAAATTAAAAACAGGAGAAGAGCCTAAAAAAATTAAAATCAGGAGAAGAGCCTAAGAGAATTAAAATCAGGAGAGGAGCCTAACAGAATTAAAATCAGGAGAAGAGTCTAAGAGAAATAAAATCAGGACAAGAGCCTAAGAAAATTAAAATCAGGCTCTTCTCCTGATTTTAATTTTTTTAGGCTCTTCTCCTAAGAGAATTAAAATCAGGAGCAGAGCCAAACAGAATTAAAATCAGGAGCAGAGCCAAACAGAATTAAAATCGGGAGCAGATCCAAACAGAATTAAAATTGGGAGAAGAGCCTAAGAAAATTAAAATCAGGAGATGAGCCTAAAAAAACTAAAGTAAGGAGAAGAGCAAAGAGAAAAAAAATCAGGAGAGGAGTCTAAAAAAATTAAAATCAGGAGAGCAGCCTAAAAAAACTAAAATCAGAAGAAGACCCTAAGAGAATTAAAATCAGGAGAAGAGCCTAAAAAAATTAAAATCAGGAGAAGAGCCTAAAAAATTAATATCAGGAGAATAGCCTAAGAGAATTAAAATCAGGAGAAGAGCCTAAGAGAATCAAAATCAGGAGAAGAGCCTAAGAAAATCAAAATCAGGAAAAGAGCCTAAGAGAATTAAAATCAGGAGAAGAGCCTAAAAAAACTAAAAGCAGGAGAAGAGAAGAGCCTAAAAAAACTAAAATCAGGAGAAGAGTATAAAAAAAAAATCAGGAGAAGAGTCTAAAAAATTAAAATCAGGAGAAGAGCCTAAAAAATTAATATCAGGAGAAGAGCCTAAGAGAATTAAAATCAGGAGAAGAGCCTAAGAGAATCAAAATCAGGTAAAGAGCCTAAGAGAATTAAAATCAGGAGAAGAGCCTAAAAAAACTAAAAGCAGAAGAAGAGAAGAGCCTAAAAAAACTAAAATCAGGAGAAGAGTATAAAAAAAAATCAGGAGAAGAGCCTAAAAAATTAAAATCAGAAGAATAGTCCAAGAGAAATAAAATCAGGAGAAGAGTCTAAAAAAATCAAAATCAGGAGAAGAATCTATGAGAATTAAAATCAGGAGAGGAGCCTAAGAGAATTAAAATCAGGACAAGAGTCTAAGAGAAATAAAATCAGGAGAAGAGTCTAGGGAAAATTAAAATCAGGCTCTTCTCCTGATTTTAATTTTTTTAGGCTCTTCTCCTAAGAGAATTAAAATCAGGAGAGGAGCCAAATAGAATTAAAATCAGGAGAAGAGCCAAATATAATTAAAATCAGGAGAAGAGCCTAAGAAAATTAAAATCAGATGAGTCTAAAAAAACTAAAATCAGGAGAAGAGTGAAGAGAAAAAAAATCAGGAGAGGAGCCTAAAACAATTAAAATCAGGAGAGGAGCCTAAGAGAAATAAAATCAAGAGAAGAGCCTTAAAAAATTAAAATCAGGAGAGGAGTCTAAAAAAATAAAATCAGGAGAAGAGCCTAAAAAAATTAAAATCAGGAGAAGAGCCTAAAAAATTAAAATCAGAAGAATAGTCCAAGAGAAATAAAATCAGGAGAAGAGCCTAAAAAATTAAAATCAGGAGAAGAGCCTAAAAAATTAATATCAGGAGAAGAGCCTAAGAGAATTAAAATCAGGAGAAGAGCCTAAGAGAATCAAAATCGGGTAAAGAGCCTAAGAGAATTAAAATCAGGAGAAGAGCCTAAAAAAACTAAAAGCAGGAGAAGAGAAGAGCCTAAAAAAACTAAAATCAGGAGAAGAGTATAAAAAAAAATCAGGAGAAGAGCCTAAAAAATTAAAATCAGAAGAATAGTCCAAGAGAAATAAAATCAGGAGAAGAGTCTAAAAAAATCAAAATCAGGAGAAGAATCTATGAGAATTAAAATCAGGAGAGGAGCCTAAGAGAATTAAAATCAGGACAAGAGTCTAAGAGAAATAAAATCAGGAGAAGAGTCTAGGGAAAATTAAAATCAGGCTCTTCTCCTGATTTTAATTTTTTTAGGCTCTTCTCCTAAGAGAATTAAAATCAGGAGAGGAGCCAAATAGAATTAAAATCAGGAGAAGAGCCAAATATAATTAAAATCAGGAGAAGAGCCTAAGAAAATTAAAATCAGATGAGTCTAAAAAAACTAAAATCAGGAGAAGAGTGAAGAGAAAAAAAATCAGGAGAGGAGCCTAAAACAATTAAAATCAGGAGAGGAGCCTAAGAGAAATAAAATCAAGAGAAGAGCCTTAAAAAATTAAAATCAGGAGAGGAGTCTAAAAAAATAAAATCAGGAGAAGAGCCTAAAAAAATTAAAATCAGGAGAAGAGCCCAAGAGAATTAAAATCAGGAGAAGAGCCCAAGAGAAATAAAATAAGGAGAAGAGCCTAAAAAAATTCAAATCAGGAGAAGAGCTTAAAGAGAATTAAAATCAGGCTCTTCTCCTGATTTTAATTTTTTTAGGTTCTTCTCCTAAGAGAATTAAAATCGGGAGAAGAGCCAAATAGAATTAAAATCGGGAGAAGAGCCTAAGAAAATTAAAATCGGGAAATGAGCCTAAAAAAACTAAAATCAGGAGAGGAGTCTAAGAGAAATAAATTAAGGAGAAGAACCTAAGAGAATTCAAATCAGGAGAAGAGCCTAAGAGAATTAAAATCAGGAGAAGAGCCTAAGAGAATTAAAATCAGGAGAAGAGCGTAAGAGAATTAAAATCTGGAGAAGAGTCTAAGAGAATTAAAATCTGGAGAAGAGCCTAAGAGAAATAAAATCAGAAGAGTCTAAAAAAACTAAAATTAGGAGAAGAGTATAAAAAAAATTAAAATCAGGAGAGGAGCCTAAAAAAATTAAAATCAGGAGAAGAGCCGAAGAGAATTAAAATCAGGAGAAGAGCCTAGGAAAATTACAATCAGGAGAAGAGACTAAGAGAAATAAAAGAGAGAGAAGAGAGTAAGAGAACTAAAAGCAAGAGAAGAGATTAAGAGCATTAAAATCAGAAGAGCCTAAGAGAATTAAAATCAGGAGAAGAGACTACAAGAATTAATAGCAGAACAGACTAAGAGAAATAAAAGCAGAAGAAGAGACTAAGAGAATTAAAATAAGGAAAAGAGACTAAGAGAAATAAAAGCAAGACAAAATTAGACAGCATCTCTAAAGCTGCAGTGGATCCCCACTCCTCCTGCTGCCTCCCCAAATCACCGACAAGGCTCCTCTCTCTTCAGCTGCTCCCAAGACCGCCCCTGCAAATGAAATGGGCAAATGCTCAAATACTCACCTCTCAAACATTTAGGGATTGCTCACAACGAAACCCAAAAACCTCTAAACCCTAGACACTGGTTCCTACTCTACCTAGTCGGGACTCTACACACCCCAGCAGGGCATCGCAAGACCATCCTGCTCACAGACTGGACAGCCATCGGCTCCACTGTCTAAGGGAACTGACATGTTGACCTCAGAAACAAAGCCATATTCCATCTACCCACTGATCCACGGAGCAGGGCAGAGCACTTCCAGGCTGACCCCAAGTGAGACACCCCGCACCTGTGACCACACACACCACGTGACACAAAACACAGACGAGACAAAGGACGTGACACAGACTGCAACTGCTCTGCCCTGCACACGGGAATCCCATGAGAAAAGGTAAGCCCTTCCTTTGATGCATCCAAATAACCTGTTCCAGGATACCCACTGCACTGGACTAATTGCAAAAATCCCTCCAGGTGAGGCACAGACTTGCACCGACTCCCAACCCCTCTCTGGGTCTTTACCCTTACTTATCTTGTCGAGAGTTGGGGATGCCAATCCATCTTGGATGCGCATGAGGGGCACTTGGGCTGGCTCAGAGGTTCCTGTCATCGTCAGACTACTCGGAGTCAACTGCAAGAAAGAAAACCAGACACCAGATCTGAGTAGTGTGGCACGTGGCCCCAGCCCCCATGATCCCTCTACTCGCTCTCACCGAGGCAGGTCCTTGTGTCACTGGCTCTGACCAGACTTGGACAATGTGCTGCCATCTTCCAGGATACCTGCACTTTAAGGCCCTGCCGTACCCCTCCCATCGGCTTTGGAAAACCCCACTCTCGTGACTGCACGCACGCTGCAGGCAGGGGCTGCCTCCGGGAGGACCCGAGAACTGCTGCCCTGAGTGTTCCTAAGCCTATCACAGGGTAACTGGAAAGTCTCCTTTCTACTCCACCTACCCCCAAGTCTACACTGCAGGGCAGAGCAGTTCCAGGCCCAACACAAACTCCAAGGACACATTTCCAGACAAGTGCTGTGGTGCAACCAGGAGAGAGAACTCTGAGAAAGGAACGACGCCAAAATGGATGCGCTGCCGCACGAGAAGACGGAGGATACGGCGAGACTGAACGGAGGAGGCTCTGAGGAGCCTGAAAAGACACTCTAACAGAATGGCCTGGGACAAGAACTGCCTCCAAAATTGCTGAGACAGATGGGAGACAAGGCTATGTTCAGAATCTTCTTAGATTCTCACAAGTCCTAGGTGGGATGACAAGGGATGACTGCACGGCACAGCCACCGATACAACCTGTAAGGAGGCTGTAAAAGACACCTGACCTGACACTTCTCAGATGCGATTCCGATGCACGTCCAAGCTAGTGAGCCAAAGAACGGATGGTATGGGCACTGGGCTGGGCAGTGCAGAGGTTCAAGACCCTAGGAATGATGCCTTGGCATCTCTGATAAGACCTTAGAGGACAGAAAGCAAAGACATGGTGACTGTGAAGTGTAAGACAAAAAGCAGACTGGACAAAGGACACGACACAGACCTGAACTGCTCTGCCCTTCACATCCTACTCCATGATGAAAAATAAACTGCTCCTCCTATGTGTGCCAAGGGCCTCTTAGGGCAGACCCTTTCCCCTGTGCTCATTTGAAAATCCCTCCCTCCTAACCATAAAACTGGACCCAGCTCTCATCCCCTCTCCAGGTGGGAGCCCTCCACTTATCTTTCCCACAGCTGGGGATGTGAATCCATCTTCGATGCCAAGGAAGGACGCCCGGCTGGCTCAGAGGGTCCTGTGATCCCTGACTCGGTCGCTGTGAGAAAGAAAACAGAAACTGACACAGGAGTTGGGCAGCACGTGGGAGATAACCCCGCAATTGGCTACTCACCATCCCCTGAGCTGAGAGGTTCTCGGGCCACTGGCTCCGACCCCCGTCAGAGGCTGCTGCCGTCACCGTGTGCCGTACCTGGGAGAGTGAGAAAAAAAGTTATGGGGTGTTTCTGAAAGTAAGGGAGACCCCAGCACCTCCTCCCTACCTCTCTGACTCAACCTCAATGCTCCTCCTTTGCCAAAGGCTGGATGGCAACTGCAACTGGAAAAGGTCAAGCCTTAATTGATGACCCTTGAGATTACTCACAAGGACAGCTGAAGACCATCAAATTGGCAGGTGGCTCTGGCCCTCTGAGGCTGCACACATTCTCTGCAAAGTAAAAAAACCAAAGGCAAATGTACCCACTGAGGTACTGCGTGAGAGAATGGCTTTCCTGTGGGAGCTCCTACCTACCTCTCCTCCACAGTGACCTCTTACCAGCAGGGGCCCTGAAGCACTGGACTGTCTGTTAGAAGGTGGCAGAACCCCTGGAAAACACAAGAAACAAAGCATGTGTCCGGAGCCCCCCTCCCTGCCCGGGACACACGGGTCGTGTTTCTGCCCTTCCTGGCAGGCGCCCCTCCCTGCCTGGAGCAGCCTCGCCCGGCGCCGGGTGATGGCTGCGCGGCTGAAGCGCTGCGGGGGTGGCGGCGGGGGCTGGAGCAGCTCGGAATGGGCTGGAGCGGCTCGGGGGGGGTCTGGAGCGGCTCGGAATGGGCTGGAGCGGCTCGGGGGGGGCTGGAGCGGCTCGGAATGGGCTGGAGCGGCTCGGGAGGGGCTGGAGTGGCTCGGGGGGGGGCTGGAGCGGCTCGGGGGGGGGGGGCTGGAGCGGCTCGGGGGGGGGCTGGAGCGGCTCGGGGGGGGGCTGGAGCGGCTCGGAATGGGCTGGAGCGGCTCGGGAGGGGCTGGAGTGGCTCGGGGGGGGGCTGGAGCGGCTCGGGGGGGGGGCTGGAGCGGCTCGGAATGGGCTGGAGCGGCTCGGAATGGGCTGGAGCGGCGGGGGGGTTGGTGCTCTGTCTCTGGTGTTCCATTGGTGCGCCGCTCTCGGCACTAGATGCACAGCAAGCGCTTTCTGGGCAGGCACTTTTGGTCCTGGAGGAATCTTCATCCGTATTGAATTTGGCCGCGGGACGGCCCGTTGCAGCGCGTGCCGGCGAACGACTGCCCTTCCACGCAGGAAAGAAAGTCCTGACCCTCCGTCTCTCAAGGGCAGCTGTTGCGCCACTCGACACTACATGCACCGCAAGAGCCTATCGTTCACTTGCAGCGGTCCAAGTCCCCCCCAAGAAACTTCATCTCCTCCTCCTAAACCCCCCATCACCCACAGCCCCTCAAATGGCACATTTCCTCCCTAACTTCTTAAAAATGTGGGACAACAGGGACTCCTCTTCAGTTTAAACTTTAAGATGATTAAAATGTGGGGATTGCCCTCAACTCAAACGCAGAAAATTGAACCATAAATGTTTTCCCGTTCTATTTAAACCCAAAACCAACAGAAAATGGGGGGTTTGCATCAATGAAACGCCTAAAATCTTAGAACAAGTCTATTTGTTTTCAGTTGATATCCTTAAAATCACAATTAGAGCGATTTCCCCTTGAATTTAAACACAGACAATATTGGCAAATGACTTTTTCCGCAATTTAAACCCCTTTTCCCCCACCCCCACCTTCTTTCAGCAGTCACTGAAGGCACGGGGGAGGGACTAGGACCACTGGAAGATGCAATTGAAAGGAGACAGCCTTTCCCTACGCCCCGCTCCGCGCTGCCTCTCCTGCTCAGGTGCTGGTCCCCTCGCCTGCGCTGCCCCTCAGCACAGATCTTGTTCCTTGGCACCTTCCTCGAGCAAAGCTCCATTTCCAGGTGCATCCAGGAGCTCCCCCAGCCCATGCAAGGTGCTCCCACCATCGTTCTTTGAGAGACCACCCCCCCGCGGGATTGCCCCTCCGGCCGCTCCCCTCTGACCTCTGAGGCCCGCTACTCACCCTCGTCGCTCACACCTAAGCAGGGAACAACGCGCGAGAGGTGGGAATCCGAGGGAAAAGAGTCGCTGACACGATCCGGGGGGGAGAAACTCCAAGTTTTTATTTTTGTTGCCCAGAAAACACGCTGCCACCGCAGCGCGCGCCACTCTGCCGTAAAGCACCGCTGTTGAGCAGCCGCACCTGCCACACTGCCGTAAAATTCAGCGAAACTTCGGACGCTCCCCCCCCGCAGTGCTCCCACTTCGTCCCACCGCTCCCAGTACACCCCTTGACTCCCCCCAGTGCTCCCACTTCGTCCCACCGCTCCCAGTACCACTCCTTGACTCCAAAATTTAGTGAGTCCTAAGATCATTGCCAAACCAAAGGTGCCAGGACAGGACAGGAAGGTCTTTCTGGTTAACACCTGCCCTGGGCAACCCATCACCTGCCCCTCAGACCCCGGGGCTCCGCGCTTCCCTCCCGAGGGGCAAAACTGCCAAAATTTCCGTTGTACCTCCCAAATTGAGGGTCACTTGCGTCACCCACAGCGGAGCCAGGTTCGCTCCCTGACAGGGGCACGGCCTCCGCCGCGGGGCGGGCCTGCTTGCAGGGGCGGAGCCACGCGGCTCCCGGGCCGCCTCCGTGGGCGGAGCCTGTTGCCAGTGCCGGGCGTAGCGGCGGCGCCCCGGGAGCGGCGGGCGGTGCCCCGGAAGCGGCGCGGCAGGTGCCCCGGAAGCGGCGGGCGGTGCCCCGGAAGCGGCGCGGTCAGGGCGGCGATGGCGGCGGAGGAACCTCAGCAGCCGCAGCCGGAGCCGCTCGGCGGCAGCGACGCGGACGGTACCGACAGGCCTCTCCGGGGCCCCCCTCCGCCCCCGGTCTTGCAGCCCGGGACCCCCGACCCGGGATCTCCCCGCTCCCCCCGGGGGGCCTCAATAGCCTCACCCCCCCCCCCCCCCCGCGATGCCCCAATACCCCCTAACCCCCCCTCCCAGCACCCCAAAGACCCTCTCCATCCCTCTTCGGGCTCCCGACGGCCCCCGCCTTATCCCCAGGACCTACTCGGGAGGCGTCCCCGCTCCCCAGACCCCCCTGGGGAGCTGTGGAGCCGCTCTGGGCCCCCGCTGACCCCTCATATCCCCGTAGGCGTGAATTGCCTGGCCTACGACGAGGCGATCATGGCGCAGCAGGACCGGATCCAGCAGGAGGTGAGAAAACCCCCGACCCCTCAGAACTCCTCACAAAACCCTCCCTTAAACCCCCTCAGAGTCTGCCCCGAAACCCCCACGGAGGTCTTCAAACCTCCCCAACCCCCCGTGGGGGTCCCCAGTCCTCTCCCAGTCCCTGACCCCCTCCAGTCTTGCCCCCTAGATTGCGGTGCAGAACCCACTGGTGTCAGAGCGCCTGGAGCTCTCAGAGCTCTACAAGGAATACGCCGAGGATGACCATGTGTACCAGGAGAAGATCAAGGTGCAGCACTGGGAGCCACTGGGAGATACTGGGAGGCACTGGGACACCAGTGTGGTACTGGGAATAGTACCACTATGGGACTGGGAGCCACTCTGGGACACCAGCACAGGACTGGAAGCAGCCCAGATGTCCCAGGGGGTGTCTCCCCGCCCCCACAGTGTCCCCACACCCCCTCTGCCTCCCAGGACCTGCTCCAGAAATATTCCTACATCCGGAAGACACGTCCAGACGGGAATTGTTTCTACCGCGCCTTCGGCTTCGCCCACCTGGAGGCTCTGCTGGAGGATGGGCAGGAGCTGCAGCGGTGCGGATCCCCAGAGCCCCCCGGAGTCCCCCCAGGGACACCCTGGGAACCCCCAGAGTCCCCCCATACTATTCCTGCAGCACCCCCGGATCCTCCATAGCACTCCCAGAGCCTCCCCAGGCAGCCCTGTACCCTCATGAGGACCCTGCAGCACCGATGCTCCCACTCAGACCCCTGGCTCCCTACCCCCTTAGCTCCCTTGGACCCCTGCCCCCCCCCCAACCTCTGGGTTCCTCCTCCTCAATGATTTAGTCCCCTCTGGGCCCCACCAAGACCCCTCGAGCACCCCCCTGGACATCCCAAACCCCTTTGGGTCCCCCCTAAGCCCCCCTGGCCCCCCCGATGTCCCCCCAGGTTCAAGGAGGTGTCAGCGCGCAGCAAGGAGGAGCTGGTGGCGCAGGGCTTCACTGAGTTCACCATCGAGGACTTCCATAACACGGTGGGCACGGGGGCTTGGGGGACACCAGGAATGTGGGGGGCAAAGGGACACGGGGCTTCACTGAGTCTGCCATCGAGGACTGCCAGGGAGCACATGGGGGGGTGGGGGTCCCTGTGACCTGGCATGTGCCCTTGTGTGTGCCCCCAACACACGTGCATGCATCTGACACACGTGTGTTGTGTGTGTGCCCCTCATGGATGCGTACCCCTGACCTGGGTGTGTGTCCCTGTGACACACGTGTGTGTGCCCCGTGACGCACACGCGTACGCGTGTCCCTGACGCACGTGTGTGTGTGCCCCAAACACGCCTGTGGTTTCCGTTCCCAGCTGATGGAGCTGATCGAGCGCGTGGAGCGCCGTGTGCCGCTGCCGGAGCTGCTGGCAGCCTTCAACGAGCCGGCAACCTCGGACTACCTGGTGGTTTACCTACGGCTGCTCACCTCGGGCTGCCTCCAGCGCCACCGCCGCTTCTTTGAGCAGTTCCTCGAGGGTGGCCGCAGCATCAAGGAGTTCTGCCAGCAGGTACAGGGCATGTGGGGCACACAGGACTTCTGTCATCACTTCAGGGGCACACACGTGCCCTTAGGGCACACAGGGCTGGCATGGGGCACACAGGAGTTGTCACCATAGCAGGGGCACAGGGGACACACAGGAGCTCTGCCAACAGGTATGGGGCATGTGGGGTACACAGGAGTTCTGTTATCACATCAGGGCATGCAGGGCACGTGGAGCTTGCATGGGGCACATGACAGTTCTGTCAGTACAGCAGGGGCACATGGGAATTCTGCCAGCAGGTATGGGGCACAGGGGGCACACAGGAGTTCTTGCAGCAGGTATGGGGCATGTGAGGCACACAAGACTTCTGTCATCATATTAAGTGCAGACGGGGCTGGCACGGGGCACATGGGAGTTCTGTCACCATGGCAGGGGCATATGGGTCACGCAGGAGTTCTGCCAGCAGGTTGGGGGCACAGGGGGCACACAGGAGTTCTCCTAGCAGGTTTGGGGCACGGGGGCACACAGGGCTGGCACGGGGCACACGGGAGTTCTGCCAGCAGGTTTGGGGCACACAGGGCTCAGAGAGCTCACGCCTCATAAGGGGCTCGTGTGGGCTCCTGGGGCTCACACGGGTTGTGTGGGGCTCCCGCAGGACTCACACAGGGTTCACAGGGTGTCACGTGGCCTCGCACGGGCTACCCAGCACCTTCTGCGTCCCCTCCCAGCTTCACACATTTTCACATGAGCGCCACTTGGGCCCCACAGAGCCCTTCTCACCATTCTGGGGGTCTGGGGAGGGTCTCACGTGGTGTCAGTCACCCTCACACGTGCACAGGCTGCGCCCAGCCTCGCGCTGGCCCCCAGCCTCTCGCGTGGCCTTGCGCTGCTCCCCGGCCCCTCACGTGGCCCCCTGGCCCCTCGTGCTGCCCCTCATCCTCTCGAACAGCTCCCCGCAGCCCCCGAGAGGTGTCATGCAGCCTCGCACCCCCTCGTGTGCCCACCAGCCCCCCCCCCCATGCCCCTCGTACACCCATACGGCCCCTGTCCCACTGCAGGAAGTGGAGCCCATGTGCAAGGAGAGCGACCACATCCACATCATCGCGCTGGCGCGGGCGCTGCACGTCTCCATCCTGGTGGAATACATGGACCGGGGCGAGGGCGGCGCCACGAACCCGCACGTGTTCCCCGAGGGCTCCCAGCCCCGCGTCTGCCTCCTCTACCGCCCCGGCCACTATGACATCCTCTACAAGTGACCCCTCTGGCGCGAGGGGCCTCACACCGCCCCCCGGCCATGGGGCCCCAACCCCACAGGCCCTCTTGTGGCCTCCCAACCCCCCTCCCGCCCCCCAATAAAGATGTGGCCCCAGTGCTGAGCATGTTTATTTGGGATGGGGGATTTGGGGGCATGGAGGGGTTGGTTAGAGGCAGTTGAGGGGGTGGGAGGGTAT
Organism: Manacus candei; assembly: GCF_025592945.1. Classification (NCBI taxonomy): domain Eukaryota; kingdom Metazoa; phylum Chordata; class Aves; order Passeriformes; family Pipridae; genus Manacus; species Manacus candei. The sequence continues at coordinate 22,739 of NW_026138253.1, forward strand.
TGGGATCCCTGTTGGGGGTAGTTGAGGCTGGGGGAGTAGTTGGACTGGGGTGAAGGAAGTTGTGGGCCCTTTTTGGGGGCACTTAGGGCAGGGGTGGTTGGGGCTGAGGGGGAACGGTGGGACCTAATAAAGGGTTCAGCATGGGCAGCGGGGGCAGGGGGTGTGCTAGGTCTTGGCCCGCCCTGGTGGCAGGACTCTCCACCTCCCAGCTGTAAAGCATCATAGAAACACCCCTCTCCCCCCAGGGGCCTCCAAATTCGCCCCTCCCCCCTTACCGAAGGCACCAGCGGGGAACGGTGGACCCCTCGTGTGAGGGAGGAGGGTCCCGGTGTGAATGCCCCCACCCCCCCGCACACCTCCTTCCCAGGAACCGAGGCGGGGATGGGCCAACGCACCGCCTCCCGAATTCTACCCCCGGCCCACGTTCACCCGCACCCGCAGCCCCGGGTCCCTCCGCACTGGGGGGTGGGCCCGGCCCGGCCTCCCTCAGGCCCCGCCGGGTCCCCCCTCACCGGGGGGGCGGGTCCGGCCCGGCCCCCCCAGGCCCCCCCGCAGCCGCCGCCTTCCCACGCCCGCAGCCGCCGCCGCCGCCGCCGCCGCCGGGCCCGCACGCGCCGGTACCGACCCGGTAAGGGCTCCCTGACCCCCACCGCACTCTCGGGACCCCCCTAAAACCAACGCCCCCGACACCCCCCGACCCCCACCCGCCTCGGTACCCGCGGATGCTCCAGCCCAGGGGAAGGACCGGTCGGCCGGAGTGGGGCCCGTCTCCGCCCTTGGACCCCCGGAGCGACACTCCCCCGCAGAGACACCCCCTCCAAAACCCTTCCGAACACCCCAGCCCCCAAAACCGCGATTCCCCCTCCCCCACCCCGACTTCCCAGGGATGCTCCAGCCAGGGGGAGGGGCCCAGGCGTCCGGGAGAGGGGAGGACACCCAGGCATGACCCCCCGCCGCCATGAGAACCCCCCCAACCTCCCCAAATCCCATCAGCTCCCCTGGAGTCCCCCCAAAACCCTCCCGGTAGCCGGGGATGCTCCAGCCGAGGGAAGAGACCATCCAGGGCGGGGGTGGGAGAGGAACCTAGGCATCCGCGGGCCTGATCCCCCCCACGAGACCCCGCGCCTCCCACCAGTACCCTCAGACCCCCAAACCCCCCATCCCACCCCCAGTATCCAGGGATGCTTCAGCCCGGGGCGCAGGACTCCGGCATTCAGGAGAGCGACCCCCCACCTCCACAGGGCCCCCAGGATCCCCCTGAGCCCCCTCAGACCCCAGGGAGGACCAGGGTATCTGGGGCTTACAGGGGTGTTCGTGGGGGGGCATCACCTGGGTCCCCTCCTGCGGGGCGGGTCACGTGACCCCTTGTGCGGCTGACGCAAGGTGGACCCTGGGGCACGAGGGTCCCGGGGGGGTCCCCTAACGAGATGCTGCTAATGAGGGGGGGGTTCATTAGCAACGCTGGTAATTGGCACCCAGGGGGGGCCCAGACACCTGGGTCCTGGCAGGTTTTGCACGAGGGGGGCTGTCACATGAGGACCCCCCTGGCTCACACTCCCTCCCCATTGAAAGCGGCCCCCCCGGCAGGGGGGGGGGGCCCATGGAGAACTGGCACCGGTAGCCTTGACCTCGCATGAGGACCCATCGCACGGGGACAACCGTTGCACGAGGACCGAGGTGGACCCAGGTAGGGCCCTACCCCACCACACCTGGATGCCTGGGCCCCCCTATGACGGTGGGGGCCTGGGGGGTCCCTACTCTGGATATGGGGTCAGGGGAATCTCCTAAAGGGGATGGGCTTGAAGGGGTCTGCAAACTATAATGTTGAGGAGGTGCCCAATAATGGGAGAGAGGGGTGTCCCTGCCCTTTCTATGGGGTCAGGGTGGGCATTCTGGGTCCCTTGTGATAAAGGGGTGCTGAGGCAGGGGCACCTGCCCTATATATGGGATCAGCATGGGGCTGGGTCACAGCACCCAGGTCCTCCAGGGTGCATCCCCATCCCACTGTCCTGACACCTCCCCCCAACCCACAGGACCCCCCCCTCACCCATGGCCCCCCCTTCCCCCCTCCTCCACCTCCCTCCCCCGCCCTGGGCGCCGCTGGGAGGGCCGCCCCGGCGCCTGACTGCTGTCACCGCTGTCGTCCTCGTCGCCATCGCGGCTGTTGCGGCCTGTCCCGCCGTGTGCCGCTGCGCCGGTGGCCGCGTCTACTGCAACGACCGGGGGCTGACGGCCGTGCCTGAGGGGCTCCCGCCCGGCGCCACCACCCTATTCCTGCAGAACAACCGGATCGGTGACGCGGGGATCCCAGCGCGGCTGGGCCGGCTGCCGGCCCTGCGCGTGCTCTACCTGTACGCCAACGCGCTGGAGCAGCTGCCGGCACACCTGCCGCCGGCACTGCGGGAGCTGCATCTGCAGGAGAACAACGTGCGCGGGCTGTGCCGGCGGGCGCTGGCGCGGGCACCGCTGCTTGAGCGCCTACACCTGGATGACAACTCGGTGTCGGCAGCCGGCATCGAGGAGGACGCCTTCGCTGAGAACCGTCGCCTGCGTCTCCTCTTCCTCTCACGCAACCACCTGAGCAGCGTGCCGGCCGGGCTGCCACCGGCGCTGGAGGAGCTGCGCCTGGACGACAACCGCATCCACACCATCCCGCTGCGCGCCTTCGAGGGGCTGCCGGCGCTGCGGCGCCTGGTGCTGGACGGGAACCTGCTGGCCAACCAGCGCATGGCCGACGACACCTTCAGCCGCCTGGGCAACCTGAGCGAGCTCTCGCTGGGCCGCAATGCACTCGCGGCCCCGCCGGCCAACTTGCCCCGTGCGCGACTGCGCCGGCTCTCGCTGGCCGCCAACGCCATCAGCCACGTGCCAGCCGGTGCACTGGCACGGATGAGGGCACTGGAGCGACTGGACCTGTCAGACAACAACCTGACGACGCTGCCACGGGGGCTCTTTGATGACCTGGGCAGCCTGAGCCACCTGGGGCTGCGCAACAACCCCTGGTTCTGTGGCTGCAACCTGGCCTGGCTGCGGGACTGGCTGCGCCGGCGTGCGCCGCCACGCCTCGAGGTGCGCGGGCTGCTGTGCCAGGCACCCGCGCGGCTGCGGGGGCTGCCGGTGGGCGAGCTGCAGGGGGAGATGGACGCCTGCGACACCCCCGCCGCAGGGGCCGGGGGGGCTTCCCCCGGCATCGCAGCCGTGTCCCCAGCGGCTTCAAATGGCGCCATGGCCGCCTCGCCAGGGGCTGCGGCCACGCCAGGGCTGTGGGTGCAGGCGGCGCCGGGGGGGGCCCTGCGGGTGCGGTGGCCACCGGCTCCCCCCGGCGCATCCCTGCGGCTGAGCTGGCTGCGGCCCGGAGGGGGGGCCGTAACTGAGACACTGGTGCGGGGGGAGCGGGGAGAGTATGTGGTGCGGGCGCTGCAGCCCCGTGCCCCGTACCGCGTGTGCCTCGCGGCCCTTGAGCCCCCCGCCGCTCCCCCACTCTGCACACAGGCCCGCGCTGGGGCCGGGGACTCCCCTCCCGGTTCTCCCGGTGCACCAGCCGGGGACACCCCCACCGCGCTCCCCCCCGGCCGCGGCTCTGGGGGCGTCGGCAGCGGCGGCTGCCGGGGTGATCCTGGGGGTGCTGGGAGGGTGGTGGAGGAGGAGGAGGAGGCGGGGGGGACGAGGAGGGGCGCCCCCCCCCACCCCCTAAAATCAGCAGAGCGGGGCGGCTGCCACTGCGGCCCCTGCGGCCCCCCGATGAGGGCGGAATACGCACCGTGTACCCCCCTCCGCCGCCCCCGCTGCCCCTCCCCAGCGCTCGGGGGTACCGGGGGGGGCAGGTGCCCCATGGCGGTGGTGAAGGGGATGGGGGGTCCTGATGGGGGAGTCCCTCTTCCTGGGAAACCCCACGTGTTGGGGACCCCTCTGGGGCTGTGGCCGCTTGCCCCTGCTCTGAGGACATTTGGGGGAACCCGCCGGGGAGTTGAGGAGAGGGGTCGCCCTGTACCTCCCCCACTTCCCTTTTGGGGCATTTTGGCTTTTTTAAGGTGTTTTTTCGGCACCGCGGCTTTTTTGGGGGAAAAACGGCAGATTTGGTGCAGGAACAGGATTGGGGAGAGGGACGGACCTGACAGCCTCGATCCCTCCAGGACCTCCAGGAGGACCCCAGGCCTGGACAGAGCCTGGGGGGTGAAGGCAGATGGGACTCGGGGTCAGGGTGGTTCCCTGCTGCCCCCCCCCCGGGTCTGTGCCCCCTCCCTTCCCCCCGCGAGGTGCCTTCACCCCTCCCCCTGCCCCTGCTGTTGGATTTGGGGAAAAAGGACCAAAATCAGGGAAAATCGACCCAAAAGGGCCGAGGGGAACCCTGACCCCCAAATAAACCCAGCGGCTCCTTTTCCTGCCAGTGCCTCTTTCCCGTGGGATGGGGTGGGGAGCTGTCACCCGGGGGCATTCACACAAGGGGTCTTGCAGGAAGGGGCACGGTTGGGGGATGGTCATATGGGGTCACTGAGAGTAATGAGGTGGCGATGACACAGGGACACCCTGGGGTAGGACGAGCAATGGGGAGTTTGGGGGGGGGTATGAGGCCTTGCACGAGGGCTGGGGGGGGTTGTGTCACGGGAGGGGGATCATGCCTGGGTCCTGTCAAGGTCACACGTGTGTCACTCAACACCCCCCTTCCCACCACCAGGGACCACCTGCCTCCGCCCACATGACTCCCCTTGGCCTCCGGGGGGGGGGGGTGGGAATCGTGTGCAAGCCCCGCCCCCGTGCAAACCCCGCCCCTCGCTCCCCCCAGGAGACACGTTCGGCAGCCAGACCTCCGCGCCGCCAGGGGGAGCACTCCCGCCTCCACCCACCCACACCCTCCCCCCTGATAGGCGTCACTCGCAGCCAATGGAGAGTGGAAAATTCCAGAAGGGAGCGCGGGGCGCAGCCAATGGGCATTCGGCGCTGGGCGCCGCGGCCAATGGGAGCGGGAGAGGGCGGAAACCGCTGCAGGCTTCCGGCGGGGGCGGGTCCGGAGGGGGGCGGGCACCATTTCTCCCGGTGGTCAATGGGAAGGCGGAAGCGCGGGGGGCGGCCAATTGGAGCGCGCGCGGGGGCGGGCGGGCGGGACCGACGGCCAATGGGGCGCGAGGGGTGGGGCCGAGGGTTTCTAGCAGCTTCCAGAGGGCGGCGCGGGAGCGGCGCGAGAAGAGTTGCGGCCATGGAGGAGGTTTGGGGGGGACGAGAGGGTCTGGAGGGTCCTGGGAGTCCCAGAGGCAGGCGGAGGAACCTGCGGGGCGTGCCAGGGGGTCCCAGGGTTGGGTCTGGGTCTGGGGGATCCTGGGGAGGGGGCCTGAGGAGAGCCGGGGGACCCTGGGGAGGGCCGGGGGTCCCTGGGGGTCCCTGAGGGGATTGAAGGCCCCGACCGGGGTCGGGGCGCTCCGAGAGGGATCGGGGAGCCCTCAGGGGCTCGGAGCGGTTTCACGCTGTCTGGGGGTCCTTGAGGTGTCCCGGGAGGGTGGCGAGCGGGGCCTAGGGGGAGCTGAGGGCAAAGGGAGTTTCCGGGGGGTTTCGGGGTCCTTGAGGAGGCGGGGAGGGGCTGGAGGGTGGTGTCCCGTTGTTTGGGGGGCCGGGGCCCCGGCTCCATCTTCACGTTCTTCTGTTTTTCTTCCTCCCTCTCCATCTGTCCTTTAATTTCCTTCATTTTTCCACCTTCCTCACGCCCCTCTTCTTCCTCGTCCCTTCTTGGTTCTCTTGCTTTTCTTCCTCCTCGTTCCTCTTCTCCTCTCTCACCCCTTCATCCTCCTTGTCTTTCTCGCACCTTGCTGCTCCCTTTGCTTTTCTCTTGCCTGCCCCTCTACCCTCCTTTTCTTCCTCCTCGTCCCTTTCATATTCTTCCTTGCGCCCTTCCCTTCTCCTTCCTCGTCTCCCTTCTCCTCTTCCTCGCACTCTCCCGTTCCCCGCGGTCCGTGCCTTCCCTTCGTGTCCCGCAGGCTCAGGAGCTGAAGGAGCGGGGAAACCGGGCGCTGGCGGCGGGGGACGTGGGGGCAGCCGTGGGGCACTACTCGGCCGCCATCGCGCGGGACCCCAACAACCACGTCCTGTTCAGCAACCGCTCGGCCGCCTACGCGCGGCTCGGGGACTACACCCGTGCCCTGGCCGACGCCTGCCGCACGCTGGAGCTGCGCCCTGACTGGGCCAAGGTGGGGGGGTGCTGGGGGGACCCTGGGAGCTCTGACCCTGGGGGGCCCCAGGGGGTCTGACCATAGGGGTCACCCCTGCCTGTCCCCCAAGGGCAGTCGTTGATGGTGGGGCATAAGGGTCTCCACTGTGGCAGGGGTCAGGGTTCCCCTGGGGGGTCTGACCCAAGGGTCCCCCTTTGCTCCCCTTTTCCAGGGGGGGAGGTCTGACCCCGGGGTCCCTCTTTGCTCCCCTTTCCAGGGGTACTCACGGAAGGCAGCAGCACTGGAGTTCCTGCAGCGCCTGGAGGAGGCCAAGGCCACATATGAGGAGGGGCTGGCACGGGACCCCGGGAATGAGCAGCTGCTGCAGGGCCTGCGCGGGGTGGAGACACGGCTGGCAGGTACGGGGGCCTCAGCGGGGCTCTGAGGGTGGCCTGAGAGGGGTTGGGGGGTCTGGGCCTGGGAAGGGGTGGGCTGACACGGGGTTGGAGGGGTTGCAGGGAGTGGAGGAGTGGCTGGGGAGGCTGCTTGCAGGTCCCAGAGCAGGTTTGGGGGTCCCTGTGATAGGCTTTGGGTGGCTCTGAGGGGTTTGGGGTCCCTGGGAGGGGATGTGGGGAGTTTTTGGGGTTCTCAGAATGGGACTGAGGGTCCTAGGAAGGTTATTTGGAGTCCCTGCAAAGGTCCTTGACCTAATTTCAGAGCGGAAACTGCTGAACCCCTTCAGTGCTCCTGACCTGCTGGCACGACTTGAGGGGGACCCCCGGACGCGGGCGCTGCTGGGGGACCCCGAGTACCGGCGACTGCTGGAGACGCTGCGCAGCGACCCGGGGCAGCTCGGGGCGTCAGTGCTGGGCCTCAGGGGGCCCTGGGGGGCTGGGAATGGGCCTCGGGGGGCCTGGGTGGGCTGGGAATGGGCCTTGCGGGGCCAGGGTGGGCTGGGAGGGGGCTCTGGAGGACTGGGGGGGGCTAGGAAGGGGTTTGGGGTGGCTTTGGGGTAGGACTGGGAGGGCATGTAGGGCTGAATTTGGGAGACTGGGGGGTGTTAGCTGATTTTGGGGAGCTCAGGGAAGCAGCAGGGCCCCTGGGTGGGGGTCAGGGTGCAGGTTTTGGGGTGCTGCCCCCCCACGGTGTGTCGGGGTGTGGATTTCTGGACGCCCCCTTCAATGTTCCCCTGCCCCCCCAGAAGGTGCAGGACCCCCAGGGTGGGGGCCAGGGTGCAGATTTTGGGGTGCAGCCCCCTTGGGGGATGTCGGGGTGCGGATTTCGGGATGCAGCCCCCCCGGTGGATATCGGGATGTGGATTTTGGGGCACTTTCCCACGCACCCCTGCCCCTCCCGCCAGGAAGCTGCAGGACCCCCGGGTGATGACGACGCTGAGTGTGCTGCTGGGGGTGGAGCTGAGCGGGGCCGAGGAGGAAGAGGAGGCCCCCTCCCCTCCACCCCCGCCCCCCCCCACCCCCTGCCCAGCCCCCACCACCCCAGGAGCTCCCCCAGAACAAGCAGGAGGTGAGGGGGTGTTCCCAAAACCTGTAAGGAGGGGAGGGAGGTGTTTTGAGGACACACAACCCCCCTGCACACCTAAAGAGCAGCATGATAGACAAGGCGGGTAGGCAGGTTTGGGGCAGCTGATTAGAGTTCAGGGGGGCTGTAAGGCAGGTTTGTGGGTGCTGGGGTTAGGGTTAGGGGATTTAGGAGCAGGTTTTGTGGTGCTGGGGGAAGAGTTGGGATTCAGGGAGGGTCTCAACCAAGTTTGGGGATGAGAGCTTCCTGCCAGTTTTGGGGTGATCTCCCTGTAGAAGATGCAGCAGGGGAAGCAGCGGGATGATAGAGGGGCTGGCCAACCTTTGGAGGGGTCCAAGCCAGTTTTGACATGATCTACCCCATCAGGGACAGCAGGAGAAGAAGCTGGGTGACGGGTGAGCGGGTTTTGGGGTTCGGGAGGGGGTCACAGCCAGTTTTGGGGCGACACCCCGCCCAGGCTCAGCGAGAGCAGGAGCTGGCCAGGTTTTGGAGGTCTGGGCAGCAGCTTTTAGGGTTTGGGGGGTCCTAGCCAGTTTTAGGGTGACCCCCCCTCCATCAGGCACAGCGGGAGAAGGAGCTGGGCAATGCCGCCTACAAGCGGAAGGAGTTCCCAGCAGCGCTGGAACACTACACCCGAGCCGAGCAGCTAGACCCCACCAATATGACCTACGTCACCAACCAGGCGGGTGCGTGATCCCTCAATCCCCCCTGAGCACCTCCCAAACCCCAAAACCTCCCTGAACCCCCAAACTTGCCCTTAAACACAGCCGTGTACTTTGAGACGGGTGACTACGAGCGGTGCCGGGCACTGTGCGAACGCGCCATCGAGCTGGGACGGGAGAACCGGGAGGATTACCGGCAGATTGCCAAGTGAGTTGGGAGGTTTGGGACCAGGGGTATCCTCTCTGGTTCCCCCCAAATCGCCCCCCCGACCCCCCATTTTCCCCAGGGCGTACGCACGGATCGGGAATTCCTACCTGCGCGAGGAGCGGTACAAGGATGCCATCCACTTCTACAACAAGTCCCTGGCTGAGCACCGCACGCCCGATGTGCTCAAGAAGTGTCAGCAGGTGACGTAGGGGGTGTGGAGGGAGGGAGGGCAGCCCTCCTGGGGCCCCCCCGAACCCCCTAATTGCTGCCACAGGCTGAGAAGATCCTGAAGGAGCAGGAGCGCTTGGCCTACATTGACCCCGACCTGGCGCTGGAGGAAAAGAACAAGGGCAACGAGTGCTTCCAGCGAGGTGGGGGGGCACTGTGGTGGGCTGGGGGGGCCCTGCCCTGCATCTGGGGGGCACCCCCTGACAGCAGGCGGGGGGGATGTCCCGTTTTAGGGGATTACCCCCAGGCCATGCGGCACTACAGCGAGGCAATCCGACGCAACCCGAATGAGGCCCGGCTCTACAGCAACCGTGCCGCCTGCTACACCAAACTGCTCGAGTTCCCCCTCGCCCTCAAGGTACAGGGCTGGGGATGCGGCGGGGGCTGAATTGAGGGGCTGGAGGCTGGCTTGGGGGGTAGGAGGGGACCTGGGGCTGGTCTGAGGGTATAGGGGTCAGTTTGGGGCTTTTGAGATGCCTCTGAATCTGCTTTTTCCCACAGGACTGTGAGGAGTGCATTCGCCTGGAGCCCACCTTCAGTGAGTGGGGAATGCAGGGGGGCACTGGAGGGGCTAGGCCCTGCCCTTTCATTGCTTTGCCTTCAGCCATCTCTACCTGTACCTGTACTCCTTTCTCCTTCCTTCACCTGTGTCTGTGTCCACCCCTCACCTGTACCCACATTTTCCCCTCACCTGTACCTGTGTGCATCGCCCCCACCCAGTCAAGGGCTACACGCGGAAGGCGGCGGCGCTCGAGGCCATGCGTGACTACACCAAGGCCATGGAGGTTTATCAGCGTGCCCTGGACCTCGACCCCACTTGCAAGGTGAGCCCGCAACCCCCTGAGCCCCTGCTGACCCCTGTGACCACCCCTGAGCCCCTGCTTACCCGGGCCCCCCAGTGGCACTGCGGGACCTGAGAATACAGCAATTTGTGACTCCCGTGGCCTCCCAGCCCCCTGTAATCCCCAGGAGGCAGCACAGTGGCAGTGGCACTACCCGGGGCTGCAGCCCCCTGTGACCCCCCGCGTGTGCCCCTCTGTGATCCCTGTCACCCTCAGGAGGCAGTGGAGGGGCAGTGGCACTGCCTGGGGTTAGAGCATCCCCTGTGAACCAACCCCCCTGATCTCTGTGCCCCCCACCCTGCCCCCAGGAGGTGGCGGCAGCGCTGCCTGGGGTTACAGCACCCCCGTGACCCGCCACGATGCCCCGTGTGTCCCCCAGGAGGCGGCAGAGGGGCAGCGGCGGTGCCTGCGGGCGCAGCAGCAGCGCTCAGAGCCCCCCGAGGAGCTGCGGCGCCGGGCACTCGCCGACCCCGAGGTGCAGCAGATCATGGGGGACCCGGCCATGCGCCTCATCCTCGAGCAGATGCAGAAGGACCCCCAGGCCCTCAGCGAGTGAGTCCTGGGGGAATTTTCTGGGATGTTAGCAGCCACCCTATGGTGTTCACTGAGCCTTGAAGGAGCCACACCAAGCCCTCTGCAGCTGTGGGGGGGGGTCCCCAACTCTCTCTGAGGTCAACCTGGAGGTCCCCAAGGTCTGATGGGGTGTCATTGCCCATCTCTCACAGCTCACTGAGTCTCCATGAGGTTGCCCAGGGTTGCCTAGCACGTCCCCAGGTGTGTCAGTGGGTGTCCCCAAGATGTGGAGGGGTGTTCCAAGGGGGGTCCCAGGCAACCCCGGCCATCCTTGGGTCCCCCCTGTGCCCATGCTGATTCCCTGCTTTCCCCCCAGGCACCTCAAGAACCCTCTCATCGCCCAGAAGATCCAGAAGCTAATGGATGTGGGGCTCATTGCCATCCGGTGACCCCCCAAATCCCGGGGACCCCTCTGGGACCCCCCCCGGGTACACCTCGACCCCCCAGGGGAGGCAGGGGGTGCTGCCCCTCCCTCCCTCCATCCTGTGTTGGTTCTGGGGTGCTGTGACCCCAAATAAAGAGCGGAGCAGTGGCCCAGCCTTGGGGGGCTGGGGAGGAGGGGAGGGGGCTGAGGGTCTCCTGAAGGGTGGGAAAATGAGTGGGGAAACCAGGGGGGGAGCCCAGGAGGAGAGTTGGTGCCCTGGGGTGATTTGGGGGTCCAGGGAGTCCAGGAGGGGCAGTGGGATCCCACTGCACAGGGGCAGTGAGATGAGAGCCCCTGAGGATTGTGGGGGTCCAGACCCCTCATATGAGGACAGAGTTGTGGCCTTGTCACACGAGGATGGTTTGTGACCCTCTTCCATGAGGACTGGGGTGTCCAAACCTTTTGCACAAGGACAGTGAGAGCCCCTGCCACGAGGACAGACTGTGACCCCCTTGCCTGCGAGGCCCAACAGCCACCACCATTCTGTTGAGCACAGTAAGCACTTCAGCTCCATCACACCGGTGTTGCACAAGCCTTGCACAAGTGCCTTGCACAGCAGGAGGAGGGAGGGAGGGTGCACAAGTGCTGTGGGAGGAACAGGGACTGGGGGAGTTGAGGCTGGTGCCAACAGTGGGGTGGGGGCATTTGCATGAGGCCACTCTTGCATGGGGCTTGGGGGCGTCAGGGGTCATCCCCCCCTTCCATCAGGCGCCTCAGCACATCAGGGTCTGGGGGCTGCCCTGGCCGCTGCCCCCCTAGTACCAGATACCCCCCCAGGAACTGGTGCAGCACCCGGGGGGCTGCCGAGAGCACCCGCAGCCCCAGCGTCACGTCCCCAGTCAGCCACAGCCGCACCTGGGGGAAAAAGGGGATGGGGGTGAGAGCCAGTCCACTTCCAGTGCTTCCCGCTCCTCTCCAGTCCTCAGTACCTGCTGGCTGTCCCAGTTGATGTCCCACTGGCGCAGGTCGCTGTGCCTCCAGCTGCGGGTGACGGCGCCAGAGCCAGGATCGATCCGGAGCAGCTGTGAGGGGCCCACAGCCAAAATCTCATCACGCCTGGCACCCTGGAACCTGTGAGACCCCCCCAAAACACATGGGACCCCTGGAACTCTGGGGACCTCCCCAGTGCTGGCCCGGCCCTGAGCAGTGCTCCCAGTGTACGGCACCTCAAAGTGTGGCAGCCCTCCCTCCCAGTGCCCCCAGTACCTCACCACGAAGTGCCCCAGCCCGAACCCTGGCAGGGCCCTCCAGGCCTCCACGAAGCGCAGCCGGGCCTGGCCTGGGGTCAGTGTCCCCACACGGTGCAGAACCTCCAGCAGCCGCGGGGTGAGCTGAGGGGGGGGGCATTGTGAGGGAGGGGAGAGTGGGGGGGGACTGGGGGCACCCCAGGGACTGGGGGAACAGCAGCCGGCTGTACAAGGATGGGAGGGCCCAGTACCTGCTTGGCCTTGAACTTGCGCTGGAAGCGGGGGGGCAACAGCTGCTGTGGATCTGGGGGTGGGCGTGAGAGGGCCCAGGGAGGCACAGTGGGGTCTTCCCTCCCTGGCTGGACCCCCAGGACCCCCTGAGCCTCCGCCCCGAGCGATGTGGCCAACAGGGACCCCCCACGCGAGGCCAAGCGGCACCCGGCGACCCAACGGGCATACTGGGGGGCCTGGGGGGGTGGAAGTATCACACCAGCTCTCTCAGACTCCTCAAAGACCCCTGCAGAACTCCCCCAGGACCCCTCGAACTCCCTCAAACCCCCCAGAACTCTCCCGGGACCCCTTGAGCCCTCCAGGACCCCCAAACCCCCTTGGGACCCATCAAAACCCCTGAGAATGCAAAAAAAACCCTGAGACTTCATACCCCCCCCCAAGAGCCCCTCTGAGACACCCCCCCCCCAAAACCCCAGGACTCCTCTAACCCTCCCCCCCCCCGAGCCCCCAAGGACCCTCAAATCACCATGAGACCCCCCCCCAACTGCCCTCAAACACTCCAGGACTCCCTGAACTCCCACGTCCCGTTCCTCCCGTTTCCCAGTGGGGCCCTCCCATAGTCCCTGTGGTCTCTCAGAGCCCTCAGTGCCCCTCCCCATCCTGCCCTCCCACCCACATCACGGCAGCGCAGGAGGGTCTCGCTCATCCCCTCTGGTGTCGGCACCCGCAGTTTGATGTAAAACTTCTGCGCCCCCAAATCCATGTCAGGGGTCACCTCACAGCCTGGGGAGATGGGGGGGTCAGGCAGGCCTGGGTGCAGCCCAGGAGGGGAGTTCAGGGCATCCTAGAGGGGTCTGGGGAGGCTTTAGGACTCTAAGGGGGGCCCAGAGGGGTCCTTGGAGGAGATGGAGGTGTTTCCAAAGGGAATGTTGGCAACTCAGGAGGGAACTGGGGGTGTCCCAGGAGTGTCTGGGGGAGAATTTGTGAGCCCTGGTGGGGTCCCAGAGGGAGATGGGGGGTTCTTGAGGGGGTATTTCAGGCCCCTGGGGGAACCAAGGAGGGGAGTTGGCCTTGTCTCATGAGGGTCTGGGGGGAACCTGGGAGTCCTGGGGGGTGGCCCCAGTGGTCCCAGGGGAGTCTTAGGAGGCCCATATGGGGGGAATGGGGAGGTCCCAGGGGATTTGGGGGTCTGGGGGGGAGGTTCTTGTGGGAAGGTCCCAGGGTGATTTGTGAGTGCCAGAGGGAGTCTGGGGGCCCGGGGGGGGTTTGAGGTCTCACCGCGGAGGTTGAGCTGCTGTGGGGGCCCCCCCGATCTCGGGAGGCTCCAGAGTGACAGTGATGACCCCGAGAGCACAGCCCGGGCAGGTCTGGAACCCCAGAACGGCCAGCGGGAGGACCTGGGGATACCCCGAGTTTGGAGGTTGCAGGGGTTCAAGAGTGACCCCCAGAATGGCCAGGAGAAGGGCCTGGGGGAACCCCAATTTTGGGGTCAGGAGAGGGGTTTGGGGGTTGTGGGGGTACCTGTAGATCTCCAGCTCCTCCACCAGCTCAGGGGCAGCTCCAAGCTCCTCCTGGGGACTCCCCCAGACCTCGGTAATCCCCATTGACTCCCAGTGCCTCCCCCGGTGCCCCCCACCCCAGCCCCCACCAGTTCTTACCCCTCCCCCCCCAGCAGTGCCCCCCAGTCCTCCCAGCGTGGCCAGAGGAGGCCCTCAGTACCACCCAGTGCTCCTCAGGGCCTTCCATATCCATCCCAATGTTTCCCAGTCCTCCCAGTCCCTCCCAGTGCCCCTGGGTCCTCCCCAAACACCCCCCAGTACCTCCCAGTGCCCCCCAGTGCCCCCAGTCTCACTGGCAGGATGGTGGTCCTTTGCCCCTCCAGGCTCAGCTCCAGTTTGTCCAGGGCTGTGTCCAGGTCCTGGGGCTCGAGGGAGCCCTTGGGGTCCCCATCACCCCCCTCTGCCCCATCTATCTGGTACTGGGGGTTGGAGAGGGTCATGGGGGGTCAGGAGAATTTGAGGGGTCACAGAGGGGTCAGGAGAATTAAGGGGGGTCTCAGAGAAGTCAAGGGGAGACTGAGGGGTCCAGAGGTGTTTGGGGCTCAGGGATGTCCAGGAAGGTTTGGGTGAGTCTGGAGGGTTCTTGGGGGTCCCAGGGGCTCCCAAGGAATCTGGGGTGGGTTTTGGGGTACAGGGGTTTTGAGGAGGGTCGCAGAGGATCAGGGGATGGGTTCGGTGGGGTGCCAGATTGTCCAGGGATGTTCTGGGGTACCTGGAGGGCAGCAAAGAGCAGCATCTCCTCCTCGGTACAGTCGATCTCCTCGGCCAGGAGGGCCCCGCGTGCCTGCTCATGCAGCAGCGCAATGCGCAGCCCGCCCTCCTGGGGGCATCACAGTGTTGGGGTACGGGGGGGCACCCAGGGGGGTTTTAACCCCCAGGGACCCCCAAAACCCCAGCAGGGACTCCCTAACCCCCTCCTGAGGGGCGTTTGGGAAGTGACATGGGAGGGTTGGGGGTCCCTGGGGGGGGTTAGGGGTCACCAGGGTGGATTTGAGGGTACCTGGGGGTCCAGCCCCATGGCACAGGGGTACTTGAAGCGCAGCAGCAGCTCCTCGTCGTCCACCACGTCCTGTCCCATCAGGGACCGCGAGGCGTCCAGCCACCTGCGGGGAAAGGGGGGGCGTGGTTGGGGGGGTCCTGCGCGCTCGATCCCGCCCACAAACCCCGCCCGAGCACCGCCCATAACCCTCATCCCCGCCCACAAACCCCGCCCAACCACACCCGAGCAAACCCCACCCCACCAAGTCCTGGCCCGCCCCTCACCCACCCTAAGCCTCGCCCCCCGCCCCACCCAACAACCCAAATCCCGCCCCGCCCCCGCCTGTAAGCCCCGCCCACACGTCTAACCCCTCCCCAACCACCGAATCCCGCCCACCAGGCCCCACCCCCGCGGCCCCGCCCCTCACCGCGCGTGCAGCTGCGCGCGCCGCAGGAGGTTCCCGCGCCTGGTCCGGGGGAAGGTCGGGGGGTCCCTCCCCCCCCGGGGGGTCACCAGAACCCGGAGCTGCTCGGGGGGCAGCGCAGGGGGAGGGGCCTCATCTGGGTGGGGGGGGACAGGAGGTCGGGGAGGGTGGGAAGGACACGGGGGGATCCGGCCCCCCCGGCCTCCCACCGCTCCCCCCCCTCCGCTCACCTGCCCTTGGCCGCAGGTGCGTCAGGTCCAGGTCGGGGGGGGCCTGGGCGGGGGCGCGGCCCTTCCGCCCCCGCCCCTCCCCTCCCCCCTCTTCCTCCGGACGCAGCAGCGAAAGTTCCTCGGGGTTTCGGATCCCTGCGACCCCCCGCCCCGCGCACAGTGGGACCCCCGGCACCTTCCCGGGACCCCCCAGTGCCCTCCGGGACTCCCCGAGACGTCTCGGCACGCCTCAGTTCCCCCCTGAGATTCCCCCGGGACCCCCCAGACCCCTTCATCCCCCCCAACTCCACTCCATCGTTGCCCAGACCACTCTGGCCCTCCCAGACCCCCTAATCACCCTTCAAACCCCTCCAATGACCCCCGCAGTTTCCCCCCAGCCCCTCCCCAGCGCCCCCGGAACCCCTCGACACACCGAGCAGACTGCAGACCCGTGCCACCCCCCGGCCGGGGGTCCTGGCGAAGTTGAGGTGCAGCCGCAGGACGTGCCCGCCCGGGAGCCGCAGCCGCAGCGGGCGGTGCCGGGGGACAAAGCGGAGCCGGGAGCCCCCCCCGACACCCAGCGCGTCCAGGGGGGGCCCGGGGGGCAGCAGCCACCGCCGCTGCTGCACCCACCACAGCGCGTGGTCCGACCAGTCCCGGGCCTCCCCTGGAGGAAAGGGCGTCAGGGGAGGCTGTGGGGGGTATTATAGGGCTGGGAGGGGGCGGTGGGGGGCCATGGCAGGGGGATGGCCGTGAGGGACTGGAGGAGGGTTAGAGGGTGCTAAAGGGGGCTATGGGAGGTCCTGCTGTACCCCCAAACCACATCGGAGGGGCTACAGGGGGCCTGTAATGGGGCAATGGGGGGTATGTAGGGCTCTAATGGGGGCTGTCAGAGGCTGTTGGGAGCTATGGGGGGCTATGGGGATGCTATAGGAGGCTGAGGAACTGGCGTGGGGTTAGGGGTTACTAAGTAGGGGTTATGGGGGAGTTGTGGGGTGCTATGAGGTCTATAGGGGTCCCACTGTACCCCCAAACCACATCGGGGGGGCTCAGGAGGTCCCAGGGGGGGAACCACCCTTGGAGCTATTTATAGCCCATGGGTCCCTTATCGCCCTGGCCAGGGAGGACCTGGGGAGGGGAACTGGGAAGTAGGGGGACGCTGGGACCCCTCGATAAGGGCTCAGTATCCCCAGGCTGGATCCTCCCCCAACATCCTCTCTCAACCACATGGCACTTCGGGGGGGCTGGATGCCCCTACAACCCTTTCCTATGGGGCCTGGAGCTGGGGGGCCTGGACACCAGGGTCCAGCCTCCTGCCACTGTGGGGCACAACTGGGGGTCAGGGCTGTGGATCCCAGCTGTGGGTCTAGCCAGAGGTCAGGGCTACAGGTCACTCACCAATGGTCTCCACGATGAGGCGCATGAGGCCACCAATGTGCAGGTCCCCGGTGACACGGAGGGCAAGGATGCGGAGATCTGCTGGGGGGCTGGGCTGCCCCACAGCATCTCCCTGCCCTGTGGCATCTCCCTGCCCCATGGCACCTCCCTCCTCCACCTCCACCTGCAGCTCGAAGGAGCCATCAATGTCCTCCCCACTCGCCGTCTTCAGCCCTGCCATCACTCCGTCCCTTCCCAATGGCGTCCAGAATGTTCCTGGCCCACGTCCCGCCCCACGTCCCATCCCACTTCCTTCTCCACGGCACCCTGGACACCCGGGTTCACACCACTGCCACCCACCGCAGAGGAAGTCATGGTGGGGAGGAGCCACAGGGTCCAGACGTTGGGCTGTCCCCCCCCTACCATGACACCCACCAGGGCCACAGGGCGAGGACATTGGGGTCTCTCATCTGGGGATATCCCTGTCCTATCCCCCCACACCCCATCCCTCTACTATCCCACTAACTGGGACAGGACCTGGGAGCCCCCCCCAAGTCACTCTTATTGCACTCCCAGCACACGGTGTTCTCATGGGATGGGGGTCTGGTGCTTCCCGGGGTCAGTCCACAGGATCCCTGGGAAGGGGACAGAGCTGGCAGAACTAGGGATGCTGCCCCCTCTCCCCTTCAACTCCCCCAATCACGGGCTGGGGCTGCTGAGGCCAAAGGATTTTATTGTTGGGGGGATCAGTGTGGCCCCAGCACATCCCCTTTGGGGCGGTTTCCAGTGTCCCCTTGAGGGGAGATGAGGCCAGGGGAGTGTCCCAGGGGGATGGGGCAGGGGAGTCCAGTGTCACATGGAGGGGACATGGAGGGACACATATAGGGTCCAGTGTCACATTGGGGGGACATGGGAGGGAGTCACAGCTTCAGTTTCACAGTTAGTGGGGGCAGATGGGGGGCTGTGAGTGTGCAAAGTGGGGGTGTGCAAGGGGGGGTGAGCATGTGTGGGATGGACACCATCGGCCTGCAGTGGGTGCCATTGGCTCGTGCCAGGCGAGTGTGAGCGAGGTGTGAGCGTGCAGGGCCTGCAGGATCGGTGTGAGTGTGCAGGGCCTGCAGGATCGGTGTGAGTGTGCAGGGCCTGCAGGATCGGTGTGAGCGGGCAGGGCCTGCAGGGTCGGTGTGAGCGGGCAGGGCCTGCAGGGTCGGTGTGAGTGTGCAGGGCCTGCAGGGTCGGTGTGAGCGGGCAGGGCCTGCAGGGTCGGTGTGCACGGCTACAAGGGTGTGTGGCACGGGGAGGGTGTGCACAGGACATGAGTGTGCACGGCATGTTCATGGCATGTGACTGCAGTCAGTGTGCACAGGTGAGCGTGCCCAGGGTGAGAGTGTGCCCACAGTGAGTGGGCCCACAGCGAGTGGGCCCACAGTGCGTGGGCCCAGGGTGAGTGTGCACAACATGTGTGCAGCGTGTTCATGGTGAGTGCTCAGGTGAGTGTGCCCGAGGTGACTGTGCCCACCTGACCATGCCATGTGCAGGTGCCCCCATGCCAGGGGGCTGCCGCAGTCCCGGAGTCCTGTGGAGTCCCACAGATGTCAGAGGGTCTCCCCGGGGGGTCTCAAGGGGTGTTGGGGGATGTCAGGGGATCCCCGGAGAGGTCAGGGGGTCCCCCCCGGGGGCTGTTGGGGGGTGTCAGGGGACGTGGGGGGTCCCCGGGGGGGTGCAGCAGCCGCGTGACCCGGCTGAGCCGCGCGTTCGCGTCCTCCTGGCCCTGCTGCAGCCGCCGGGTGCTGCGACGGAGCCCCCGGAGCTCAGCCTGGAGCCGCTGCTGCACTTCGTGGCCCTGCCCCACACAGAGCCACAGGTCAGCCCCCTGCCCCACACAGACCCATAGATCAACTGCCTCGGCGTTCCCCCAGTTCTCTCCCAGTGTCCCCCCAGTGACTCCCCGTACTCCCCATTTCTCCTCCAGTGTTCCCAACTGCCCCCCAGTCCCTTCAGCAGTGTCCCTCTGGTGCCCCCCAGTGCACCCCAGTTCCCATCCAGCCCCACCAGTGCCTCCCAGTGGCCTCCCAGTGTGCCCCCCAGTGCCCCCCACCTCCTGCAGACCCTCCTGCAGCCGCTTCAGCGCCGCCTCCAGTTGCGCCACCTTCTCTGAGAGGCTCCGGGACCTGGGGAGGGCACGAGGGGGTGTTGGACCCTGAGGGGACCCCCTCCACCCCCCTACTCCTCCCAGCCTCCCCCTTCATACTCATCCTCAGGGACCACTGGGCTCAGGCTCTGCTGGACCCCGATGTTGGGGGGCTCTCGGAGCTGATGCCCTGGCGAGAGAAGTGGGGAAATGTAAGACCCCTACATGGGGAGCCCCGAGACCTCCCCCTTCCTGACCTTCCCCATTCCCACAGCCACTGAGATCCCCCCCTTCCCGATCCTTCCCATTCCCACAGCCCCCAGTCCCCCAACTCCCTCAGCTCCCCACAGTCCCCCAGGATCCCCTCACCCCCTTGACCCCCCATCCCCACAGAACGTCCTCAACCTCCCCATCCCCTCCATCTGCACAAGGCCCCCAGACCCCCAAGCCTCCCCCCTGGTACCCCTAGACCCCCTCACCCTCTCAGCCCCCCACCCCCAAGCTCTCCCAGATCTGCCTCCCATCCAAAACACCCCTCAACCCCCAAGAAACAGCTTCCAGGACCCCTCAGCCCCCCAAAACCCCCCTCTTCCCTCCCAGGCAATGACCTCCAGGATCCCCTCAGCCCTCCCAACCCCCCCCCAAAGGCCCCCAGGCCCCCTCACCCCCCCGGGCGATGGCCTCCAGGACCCCACTGCAGGCCGTGGCCAGGCGGGCGATGAGCTCCCACTCCTCCTCCTGGGGCTCCCCAGACCCCGACAGCACTGGCGGGGGGAGGCAACAGTGGGGGACACCCAGGGAACTGGAGGGGACCCCTCCGGGGGATGTGGGACAACCCCACAGGACACTCCCCTAGCACAGGGGGCATAGGACAGGGACATCCCCCATGGGATGGGGACACACAGGGGACAGGGACACCCAAGTGGTGGGGGGACGACCCCCAGGGGACCCCCCTCCACGGGATAGGGCATACCCTCAGGGGACACCTATATGGACAGGGGACACCCCGAGGATGAGGGGAGACACCCCAGGGATGGGGACACCCCCAGGTGAAGGGGACCTGGGCTGGGGACACCTCAAGGAGATGGGGGGCCCCCAGGGGGCAGGGGTCACCCCCATAGGATGTGGGACATGGGATATGGGATGGGGGACACTCCCCCACGGTGGGACAGGGACACCCCCAGGAGGCATAGGATGGGGAATGGAGAGGAGACACAGAAGGGGACATGAGGTGAAACAGGGGAGGGACACGGGGAACACAGGGGCTCCGGGCCACTCACGCCTGCCCAGGGAGTGCTGCAGCGAGGGGCCCGGGGGGGGGCTGGGCTCGGGGGGGGCCGCAGGACCACCAGCATCCAGAGAGGGACCCTGAGGACAGGGGGGGTCAGCAGGGGCACAGAGAGACTGGGGGAGACACACAGGGACACACGGGGGGGGACGGGGGACATGGTAGGGTCAGCAGCCTCATAGGAGCATGGGGGGACAGGGCGGAACATGGGGGACAAAGGGACTCACCGGGTCACCGGACTGGGGGGGGCTGTGGTGCGGCAGCAACAGGTCAGGCGTGGGGTCAGCCAGGGGGGGCCTGGGGAGCCATAAGAGTGAGGGTTAGAAGGGTTCATGGGAGGGCATGGGATTCCTGGGGGATTTGGGGGGGCCCAGGGGCTTGGGAGATGCATTCCAAGGGTACTGGGGGATCCCAGAAGATTTGGGGGGTTTCCCATGTCCAGCGTAACTCACGGGCTGGGGGGGCATCCGGTCGGGCTCTTGAGGGTCCCCGGGCTGGGGGGGCCACCCCCAGGAGGAAAGGGGGTGCTCTCCTCGTCCAGTGCCAGCGAGCGCAGGAGCTGTAGGGTGTCGGGGTGCAGCCCCCCTGGGCCCACCCCATGATCCCCCCTGTCGCTGTCTCCCCCTGAGTCGCTGCTGGTGTCCCCGATATCCCCTCCAAGGTCCCCGATCCCGGGGTCCCCCCCTGTGCCCCGGCCCTGCTCCAGCGAGCGGGCGTAGAGCTCCAAGAAACTCCTGGGGGGCAAAGGTGAGGGGGACATGGTGGGGGGAGAGTGAGGACACACCGAGGTGTCCAGGTCCCAGTTCCACTTGACCCCCATGTCCCTGCCCTCCCCATGTCCCCCCAAGATCCCCCGTGCCACCCAATTCCCCCCATTCTGCCCCCACTGCTCCCCCATTTCCCTACCAACCCCAATCCCCCCTTTGTCCCCAAAGGACCCCCAACTCCTCCCATGCCCCCCCACCCCCAATCCTCCTCGCTGCCCCCACATCCTCTATTCCCCCAAATGCCTCCCATTTCCCCCCACTGCCCCCCCCATTACCCTTCCAACCCCAATCCCCCCCGTTTCCCACCCCACCAATTCCCCGCCCAAGCCCCCCACCCTGCACGCACCGCCGGGGCCGCCCGTCGCGGTCGGGAGGCAGCAGCGTCAGGGGGCCCGAGGGGCGCCGCAGCAGCGCCCGCAGCAGCCGGGGGTCCCCGCGGGGAAGGGGACGGTGTCCCACGCGCAGCAGCCGCGTCCCGGGCCGCAGCCCCGCAGTCTCGGCGAAGGAGAACCGCGTCACGGCCGTCACGACCCCCGAGGGGTCCACGCGGAACCCCCGGCGGCCCCCGGCCCCCCGCGGCAGCGCCAGCTCCCGCGCCTCGCACCCCCGCGTTACCGCCTGCGGGGGGGACACAGCGGGTCAGGGAGGGCACGGGAACCCCGACAGAGCCCCCCGCACCTCGCACCCCCGCATCACCGCCTGCGGGGGGGCATCGAGTGGGAGGGGTTCAGGGACCCCCGGGGAACCCCATGGGAACCCCGACACTGACCCCATGGGGCACCCTATGGACAACTGCCCTGTCTGAGCCCCACAGCACACCCCCATAGTCCCCCATCCCTGCCCTACCGCACCCCCCATTGCCCCCCGAGCCTGACCCATTGCCCTCCCCACTGCCCCCTTTTTCCCCCCCCCAGTTTGCCCCGCCATCCCTGCCCCATTCCTGCCCCCCCATTGCCCCCTGCCCCGCTCACCTGGAGCCTGGCCACCACCTGTGGGGCAGCGCCGTGGGGCAGCCGCAGCCCCAGCCACTCGCCCGCCCCATAGAAGATCTCAAGGCGCCCCTCGGCGAACCCCCAGCCCAGCACGTCCCGGCAGGCGCAGCTGAACAGCACCCCGGGGGGGAGGGCGACTGTCCCCGGGTGGGGGGCAGCGTCCCCTGGGGGGGGCGCGGCCATCCCCGCGTTACCTAGGGGTTCCCCTTGCTGTGGGGCAACCGTCCCTAGGTGGGGGGTGACCGTTCCTGAGTGGGTGGGGGGCTCCCCTGGGTGTGGGGGGAGCACCCCTGGGTTTGGGGGAAACTTCCCCGGCTGAGGGGCGATCGCCCTTGAGCGGGGGTCGACCGTCCCTTGGTCACGGGGGGGATTCCCTGGGTTGAGGGCGAGCCCCCCGGCCCGGTTGGTGACCGCCCCGGGTGGCGCGGCGACCACCACCACCCTCTCCGCCGCTACCCCCAGCAGACACGGCACCTCGGCCCCCCCGGGCCCCCCCTGCGCGCGCGCCCCCCACACCAGTGCCCCCGCCACCGCCGCGCCCCCCGCGCGCCCCGCGCTCCCCCGGCGGCGTCCCCCGAGCGCGGGCAGCCCCCGGGGGGGCGCGGGCAGCGGGGCCCCCCCCGCCGTGGGCGCGCAGCAGCTCCTGCAGGTACTGGCGGCGGGTGCGCGCGGCCATGGCCCCCAGGCGGCCCCCCCGCGCCGCCGCGTTCTCCCCGTTGATGGCCTTGGCCAGCAGGAACGGGCGCAGCCCCGCGCCCCCCAGAAAACGCTGCCCTGCCGCCAGCGCCGGCCCGAACGGGGGGGTCTCCTCCGGCCGCACCACCGCCACACTGCGGAGAGACCCCCAGAGGGGGCGGGAGGGCGGTTAGGGACCCCAGAACGCGTGTGAGACTCCCAAGAACCAGGAGAGACTCCCAGAGCCCATGAGAGACCCACGGAGCCCAGGAGAGACTCTCCTAGGGAACTCTGCCAGACCCCCAGGGCGCAGGACAGACCCTCAAGAACCAGGAGAGAGCCCCAGGGATTGGGGGAGACTCCCAGGAATCCCAAGAGCCCTGTGACACCCTCAGAGACCCCGGGAGAGACCCCAAGAGCCCCTGTAAGCAGTACAGGGCCCATGCTGGCCCCCTCCAGCCCTCACATAAACCCCCAGACCCCTTGTGAGTCCCCCAGGGCCCATGCGAGCCCCTCAAGAACCATGCATCACCCCCAAAGCCCAGGAGGGACCCCCCCTAGAGTCCATGAGAGGCTCCCCAGCCCTGCATGAGCCATTGGGGACCCCCAGACACCCCTGTATGAGCCCCACACCCATTAAGAGCCCTTGGGGATCCCCAGACCCCCTGTACAAAACCTCCAGCGCCTGTCTGAGACCCTTGGAGACCTCCAGACCCTCTTTAGGACCCCCAAAACTCCCTGTATGAGCCCCCCAAGCCCGAGAGCCTTGGGGCCCCCTGGCCCCACCTGTAGGTGGTGTGGGGGGTGCACGGCTCGTGCACCCGCACCACGATGAAGATGTGCTGGAAGTGGCTGCGCAGGGCACGGGGGGAGAAGGGCCGTGCCCCCGGCTCCTGGAACACGATTGTCACGATGTCGTTCCCGATGTGGCGCTTCCGCAGCAGCTGGTGGGGAAAGGGGGGAGTCAGAGTCCCAAAAGTGTTCGGGGGGGCAGAGATAGGGAGCCCCTACAGACTGCTGGGAACACTCAGCATCCCCCAAAAACCTCTGGGACCTTCAGACCCCCCCAGCTGCCTTAGAAATTCCCAAACCCCCTTGGAATCCTCCCATGCCCTGGGACTCCTGGACCTGCTGCGACTTAATGGACCCCCAGCCCCATGACCCCAGGCACCCCTGTGACCCACCCCCCTCCATACCTGCTGGGAGTTGCAAGGGGTGAAGGGCAGCATGGGGGCACCCCAGACCCTACGGACCCCCATGACCCCTGCCATGACCCCTGCCATGACCCCCTGTACCTGCTGGGGGTTGCGGGGAGTGAAGGGCAGCATGGTGCTCACGTGGAACATCACCTCGTAGCCGTGGTACGTCGTGTACAGTGAGTGGGTCCCCGTGGAATCAGCTGAGGGGGTACAGCCTAAGCCCCCACTCTGCCAGAGACCCCTGGCCCCCTGGCCCCTCAAGGCCCCATGTCCCCAGGTCTCCCTGTATCCACACCCCCTCATCCCCATCTCCATGTCCCCTCATCCCCTTGCGTCCCCCGTGTCCCATCCTCCCTGTCCCCACCAGGTCCCCGTGTCCCTTCCCCTACGTCCTCATGTTCCCCCCATCCCCTGTGTCCCCATGTCCCTCTATCCTCACAGTAGCCATGTCCCCATCCCCGTGTGCCACGTCCCCCTCACCCCCATGTCTCCCTCGCCCCCCGATGTCCCCCCGTGTCCCTCTGTGTCCCCGTATGCCCCCCTGTCCTCCCACGTGTCCCTGTGTCCCGGGTCTCACTGCGGGTGTCCAGCTGTGCCCGGTACCCCGCGAAGCCGCGCAGCCTCACGCGGGTGCCCAGCAGTGCCAGGAACTGCTCGAAGGCAGGGCCGGGCTCCTCGTTGTTGTACATCTCCTCCTCGGAGCCCTGCCCCCCCCGGCAGTACAGCACCCCCACCTTGCGCTGCCGGCTCACCTGGGGGATGGGGGACGGGAGTGGGGCACAGGGAGTTCCCAGGGAGCGCACAGGGAACACGCACAGACCCCTGAACACGCTCAGTGGCCTCCCACGAGGGCCTGCACTGGTGCAAACCCCATCCTCGTGCAAACCAGGTCCTCGTGCGAGGCCTGAACCCTTGCAAACCCCACCCTGTGCACGCCCCATCCCTGAGCAACGCCCACCCTTGTACAAGCCCTGCCCGCGTGTGAGCCCCAGGTCCGGTGCAATGCAATCCTTGTGCAAGCCCCCCCTGACCCCCCCACAAGCCCCCCCCACAAAGCCCCCTCACACAAGCCCCTCCTCTTGCAAGCTCCCCCTTACCCCCTGCTCGTCCAGCTTGAGGAGGGTCTCCTGCACGGCGGGGGAGGGGGCGAGGCGCAGCCCCCCCACCACCAGCCCAGGCAGCACCAGCTCCAGCAGCTTCCGGGGGGGGACCCCCCGCGCCCCAGAGGGGCGGGAGCCGGGGGGCAGCGCCTCCTCCAGAACCGACCCCCGCAGCGTCCGTGGCTGGGGGGGGATACAGGAAGGGTCAGGGTGGGGGCACCTTCATGGCACCCCCGCACTGCCCTTGGCCCTCATGGGCACCCCTGAGACCCCCCGGCCCCTGATGTCCTCCTGAAGCCCATGGGGATCACCCCATAGGGCCTCTGGGACCCCCAGGTGTCCCCCCCAACTTCATCCATCCTCCCGAACCCCACCCACCCCCTCCAATCCCCTGAACCCCCCCTAGAACTTCTGAACCCCCTCACCCCCTTGTACCCACCCAGCCCTTCTGGGACCTCCGGGCCCCCTGATTCTCCTGGCCCCCCCAGCTCCCTCCTCCCCCCGGATGCCTCCCAGCACCCCCCTGTCACCTGGCAGGTGCGCAGGATGATCCTGTGCAGCACCTGGGCCCGAGGTCCCTCCTTCTCCTCCCGCCGAAGGGACACGGCCACGGGCCCCAGCCGGGGGTCCTCACCCAGCAGGTTCTGGTGCTCTGGGAGCGGGCCAGGGGGGTTGGGAGGCCGTATGGCCCTTCCCAGCCCCCCTACAGCTCCCCGTGGCCCCAGCCGGCTGTCCCTGCCAGCAGGTTCTGGTGCTCTGGGGGGTCAGGGGGGGATGGGGGAGGGACGGGACCACCACAGCCCCCCCCCCCCCACATCCCCCGCCCCCCCTCACCTTTCCCATAGAAGTACTTGCGATAGTACTCGGCGCCGTCGTCGCTGTGCTCGATGGGGTGGGGGGGTCGCGCCCCCGCCGGGGGCTCCTCCAGCACCGCGACCGCTGCATTCGGCAGCTGCCCGGGCCCGGGGGGGCCGCGGGGGGGGCCCAGCCCTGGCTCCTGCTCTCCCCCCGTCTCGCAGCAGAAGCGGGGACAGCTCAGCACCAGGGCCTCGGGGTCGGGAGGAGCCCCGTGGGGCCCAGGGGGCTCCTCGGGCTCCAGGTGGGCGGCGGAAGCCCCCGAGGTGGGGCCCGGGTCGGCCGTGGGGGGCTCGGCCGGGTCGAAGAGGATGCTCTGCACGTCGTAGTGAGCGAGGAGGGGGCTCCAGGGGGGGTGAGGGAAGAAATCAGGGTCCCCCCCGCCGGCCGCAAGTCCCAACAGCAGCAGAGGGTCGCGGAAGCGGGGGGACGTGGGGCTGCCCCCCCCGGCCGCCTCCTCGTGGCTCTGAGTGCGGGCCCGAGGGAACACTGTCCCCGGAGACCCCTTCTCCTCCGGGGACCCCGCAAGGGCCGCCTCGCTGCTGCTGCGCTGCAGGGGGGCGGCCCCCCCCGGGGACGTGGGCGACAAGGGGGCCCCCCCCGGCCGCGCTGGGGGGAGCGGGGGGTGGGGGCGGCCGGGCCGAGGGGCCCCGCATCTTGCGGAGGAAGAGGTCGTCGGACTGCATGGCCCCCCCGGGACCCCCAGGGATCCCCCCGAGATTCCTTAGGACCCCTCTGAGACTCCTTGGGACCCCTCTATTCCCCCCTGAGACCCTTAGGGACTAGCTAGGACCCCTCTCAGACCCCCCGGGATACCCCTGATCCCCCCTAGGGAACACCCCCGTAACCCTCAGGAACCCCAAGGGACTCTCAGGGACTCCTTAGGACCCTCCTGGGGGTCTCTGGCACCTCTCCAGCCACCCAGCCCCCCCAGCCCCCCCCCAGTTGTAGCGGAGACCCGCACCCAGGGATTAGTCAATGGAAGCGTGGGAACGGAGTCCATGCCCCGATTGGGTGCCCGGGAATTCCCGCGTGCGGAGGCTCCGCCCCTTTTCCCACGCGCCCCTTCCCGGGTCGCGGTTAATGGGGGCAACCCGGGGGGGTCGGGGGGGTCCGGCCGCGGCGCTCTCTGGGGCGGGGAGGGACGGCGGCACCTGGGGAGGGACAGGGAGTCAGTGGGGGCTCGGGGGCGCTCCTCAGCCCTCCACGCCCCATCCCCGTGTCCCTCTGTTCCTCCGTGTCTGTCCCTCCATCCCAGTCAACCCACAGGCCCCCTTTGCCCTCCCCGCCTCGCCCACTCCGCTGCAGGGACCCCAGAACAGGGCTGAGGGTGGGGGTCCCCTTGGACCCCCACGGACACCCGGGTCCTTCTTTTGCCTGGGTCCTGGCCTGGCCCTCTGTGCCCCCCTCGGCTCCGTGGGGTCTGGGGGGGCTCAGTGGGAAGTTGTGGAGCTGGGGGAGTTCGAGGGGGGGCCCGGACGTGCCGCCGCCGGCGGTTTCCTGCCTTACAGGAAGTGTCAGCCGCCGACGGTCCCCCAAGAGCTGCCCCCCAAGTGCTCCCCCTAGCCCCCCGCACTGATCCCCACCCCCGGGGGGTCCCCCCCAACTCCAGCGACCTCCCCGATGATGGGTCCCCGCTCCTGACCTTGTCCCCGGTGTGAACTCGGGCGTCCGGGCTCCCCCCCAACTTCCCTCCTCCGGCTGCAGGACCCGGCGTCCGGCCCCCCCCGAGGAAACGGCGTCCGGCTCCCCCGACTCCCCCCGGGCACCAAGGCCCCTCCCCGCCCCCCTCCCCCGGTCTGTTAAGACGCGATTAACGACGTTAATCTGGGGGGGGTTGGGGGGGGTGACGTGGCCCCCCCCCCCCGCCAGGTACAGGTGGCTCAGGGCCGGGCAGGGACTCAGGTGTCCCGGGGGGGGCCACCCGGGTGTCCCCACCCCTCCTGGGACCCCCCTCGGGACACCACGGCCGCCCGCCCCCCCCGTCGTATGTTCCCCAGAGGCGCGGGGGGGACGGAAATCGCGGCCCCGGGCAAAGGTGTCCCAGCTGGGTCAGTCGGGGGTCGCAGGGAGGTTCGCAGGGGGTTTGGGGGCTCACACGGCGGGGGGGGGGGGGGGATGCACTGTCCAACAGCCCCCCCGTGCCAAACCCTCGTGCGAGTCCCCCCCCCCTCGCCGGCTCATTCCTACCTCTGGCCCCTTGTGTCCCCGTCACCCTCCAGAGGGGGTCCCACGCTGCTGGGGGTCCCAGGTGTCGGGGGGGTCCCAGGCAGGCCGGACCCCCCCGCTTGCACAGGCTGCAGCGGCTGGAGGGGCCAAGGGCGGCCGTGCCCCCGCCCTTCCCCTCCGCCGCTTCCTCCCGCCACGGTGAGCCCGGGGGGGCGGGGGGGCTCCGGCAGCCCAGGGCACCCCCCTGACCCCCCGACCCATCCCTGCTCCCCCTCCCCACGTGGGCAGCCCAGGCGTCCGGTGCCCCCCAGGCGATGCCCCCCCCCCCCAGTGTGGCGGGAAAACGACAAAAACGACTTTTTGAACTGTTATCAGGTTTTATTTATTAATTTATTTGTACCAACCCCGAACCCCCCTAAACCAACAAAACCCCACTGAGAACCAGCAAAAACGAGAGAAAGAGTCCAGCCTTCCCCAGGATCCCCCCTGAAATGCCCCAGGGCCCGTCAGAGATCAGGTGCCCCCAAATCTCACCATGAGGCTGTTTAACCCCCCCAGCCCCCCCAGTTATGGCCAAGACAAGCCCCCCCCCCCAGCCCTCTGGAGCCCCTTAGTTATGGGGCAGGACCCCCAAGTTTCCCACTATAGGGCAGCACCCTCCAGTGCCCCCCCCAAACATCCCAGTTATAGCACTGCCCCCCCCCAGATCCCCCTGCTCTGGGGTCGGCCCAACCTCCACTCTCCTCCCGAGGGGGTCTCCCCTGGCTGATCGCCCTCAGGGCCCCCTCTCACCCCCCGAGGGGAGTCGCTGGTGGCTGAGGGGGCCTCGGGGGGCTGGGGGGGGCTCAGGGCCATGCACGGGCTGCTGGGACCCCTACCCTGGGGGGGTGTTGGGGGGGGGCTGCCAGGTGGGACCTCCCTCTCTACACCGGCTGCCAGAGGGCTCTCTGGGGCTGGGGGGAGTCCGAGGGTCAGCGGGACCCCGGCATCACCCCCGGCCCCCCTGCAGCTCCCCTCTCTCAGCCCCTGTGCCTCCCCCAGTCCCCCCCCCCCCATCGGGGTGCCCCCCCGCCGTGGGGGGGCCGCGGCACAGATGCTCCCGGTCGGCGGCGGTGATGATGCCACTGGTACCGCTCCAGAGCTCTGGGGGGGGTACGGGGGGATTTAATGTGGGGGGGGACATATCCCAGGGAGGGCCTGAGGCCCGTGGGGGTCCTGGGGCTGCTCACCACCCATCCTGTCCGTGTCCAGGTGCGGCAGCAGCTCCTGGGAGGGTACACACGCACGGGGGCTTGTGGGGGGCACAGGGGGGCCCCGAGCCCAGGTGGCGTCCCCGCACCCCCCCCACTCACCGAGAGCTGGTTGAAGCCACAGAGTTCAGGGGGGGTCACACGCGGCCACCGGAGCACCGAGAGCTCCAGACCCCCCCCAGGGAGCCTGGGGGTAGAAGTGAAGGGGGGTACGAGAGGACCCCAACTCCCCATCCTGCCCAGCCCTCCCAGGGTACCACAGACATACAGGGTGCCCCCCCCGACCCCAAAATATGCCGCAGGTGACCCTGAGACCCCTCCCACGGCCCTCAGGAGCTCCACCCCCAGCCCTTGGGGACCCTCCACGTCCCCCCTCCCAGCCTTCCCCCAGATCCATCACTGCCCCCCCAGCTCTTACAGCCCCCCCGGAGCTGTCTCCCACCCTCACACGCTTCTGTCACACCCCGAATCCACCTCGGGGGGGGGGTTCCCCCTTCACGGGCCCCCCCAGGACCTGTCACTGCCCTCCAAGAGGGGAGTGACACAGCTCCCCTGCCCCCCCGATCCCCTTGAGATCCCCCAAACTCACCCGGGGGGCCCGTCCCCCTCCTCAGGGCTACGGGGGGGCAGCAGAGCGGCCGCCCCCCCCTCAGGGTCCCCCTGGAAGCCCCCTGGAAGCCCCCCCGGTCGAGCTGCGCGTGGAGCCGGAACGTCACGGCCTTGACGGCCCCGAAAAACGCGGCCACGACCCCGCAGTACAGAGCGGCCACGGCGGGGGTGGGCGGCAGCGCCTGCAAACGGAGGGGTCAGGTCCCCCAGGACAACACCTGACCCCCAGCGGAGCCCGAGGGTCCCCAAAGCCCCTTCCTGGCCCCTTCCCCGCACCGAATAGAGCCCAAGGGGCAGCCCGAGCAGGAACAGCCACACGTAGAGCCGGACGCAGTTGGCGAAGGCGCCGAGCTGCGGGTCCAGGAAGCAGCCGCCGGTCAGCGAGGCCCAAACGCCCTGGCGGAGCACCTGCAACGCCGCCGCCCCCGCCATGGCGGCCCTGGGGCCTCCCAGGGGATCCCCAAAGGTCCCCGGGACCCCCCGGGACCCCCCAGGCCCGTCGCCGCTTCCGGGTGCGCCCCGGCGCCGCCGGCGCGCGCAAGTGACGTCACGAAGAGCGGTTCTCGGCGCGACGGGCAAAAGGGGAGGACGCGCCCCCTGCCGCCCTCACGGCGGGAACTGTCACGCGCGTGCGCACCGACGGGCACGCCCCTCAGCGCCCGGGGAGGGCGGGGCCGTTGAGCGGTGGGCGGGGCCAAGCCCGGTTGTTCCCCCGCGGGTCGGGGCGGTGAGGGCGCCCCCCAGTGGCAGCACCGACCCCGGGCCGGGGGGTCCCCGCGCCGTGGGGGAGACACAGACACGGGACCCCCGGGACCCCCCGGGACCTGGGGCCGGCCCCCCGCCGGCCCCGCCGCGCCCCCCGGCTCAGGCTCACGATGTCGCGCGGGGCCGCAGCGCCCCCCTCCCGCCCGGTCCGGGGGTCCCGGGAGGTCCCGGGGAGTCCCGGGGGGTCCCAGGGGGTCCCGGGGTCAGGGTTGCGCCCCTCCCCCCGCCTGCCCCTCGTCCGGTCCCCCCCCCCCGCGGCGTCCGGTGCCCCTGGCCCGCCCCGTCCGGCGCTGGTTCCTTTTCCTTTGTCCCGGTGACAATGTCCCGGCTCCGCCTTCCGGGGCCGCCTCAGCCAGCGCGGGGAACCGCCGGACCCCCGGGAGCCCAGACCGGCCGGGCCGCCCCCTGCCCCCCCCCCGGGGACGCCGCCGGACGCCGCTTCCTCCCCCCTCCGGGCCGCGGGAGCTCCGGCGGGACCAGGCGGGGACGGGACGGGGCGCGGGGGGGCCCCGGGGGACGGGACGGGGCGGAGGGGACCGAGCAGGGGGGTGAAGGGGACCGGGGTGGGGGCGGAGGGACCCTGGGGCCGGCAGGGGCTTGTGGCGGCCGAGGGGAGGTGTAGGGACCCCGGGGACCTGTAGGGACCCAGAGGAGCAACAGGGATCACAGGGATCCCCAGGGACCTATAGAGACTCCAAGAATCCCCAGGGATCCCCAGGAGCCACAGGGACCCACGGAAGCAACAGGGACCACAAGCATCCCCAGGAGCCACTGGGACCGCCGGGCACCCTTAGGGACCCCCAGGATCCTACAGGTGCCCACAGGGACCCCTGGAAGCTACAGGGATCCCCCAGGGACCAATAAGGGACCTATAGGAGCTATAAGGGACCATAGGAACTGAAATAAGGTGTGGGGACCTCCTGGGACCCCCAGGGACCCATAGCCCTCCTCAGACACGTATAGACCCCCCCAGACCCCCGTAGCCCCCCTGGTGCCCCAGTGGGACCCCCAGAGCTGTCAGATCTTACGGGCAGCACCTGTAGGGCCGAGGTGACCCGAGTGACCCCCAGGAGCTAAAGGGGCCCCATGGGGTCCCCTAGGCACCCATAGACCCCCTGGGTACCCATAGGACCCCCAGAAACACATAGGACCCCCCCAGACACCTCCAGGACTCCCCAAGGAACCCGTAGGGTCCCCCAAGCACCTGTAGGACCCCCCCAGACCCCTGTAGGACCCCCAGACCCCCCAGCGCCATCAGTGGGGGCCGGGGCGGGGGGGAGCACCCCATGGAGTGGGGCCAGGCATCCCCCTCCCCGTCCCCCCCCGGGGGAGTCCCGCTCTCCCTCACCTCCCCTCTCCTCCCTCTTCCCAGGGGGGTCCCGCTCCCCTTTCCCCCCCTCCCCGGGGGGGTCCCGCTCCCCCGTCTCCATCCCCGGGCGGGTCCCGCTCCCCATCGCCCCCGGGGGGATCCCGCTCCCCCTCGCCCCCCTCCCCGGGCGGGTCGCGTTCCCCGTCGCCCCCGGGGGGGTGGAGCCGGAGCGGGCGGCGTTCGGGGGAGCTGCGGCTGGAGGAGGTGATCGGGGCCGGGGGCTTCGGCCGCGTGTTCCGGGGCACGTGGCGGGGGCAGGTGGTGGCGGTGAAGGCGGCGCGAGGGGACGCGGGGGCCGCGGGGGCCGCGAGCCTGCGGCGGGAGGCGCGGCTGTACGCGCGGCTGCGGCACCCCAACGTGGTGGCCCTGCGGGCCGTGTGCCTCGAGCCCCCCCACCTGTGCCTGGTCATGGAGTTCGCGGCCGGGGGGCCGCTGTCGCGGGCGCTGGCGGGGCGCAGGGTCCCCCCCGCCGTGCTGCTGGACTGGGCGCGCCAGGTGGCCCGGGGCATGCGGTACCTGCACGCCGGGACCCCCGTGCCCCTCATCCACCGGGACCTCAAGTCCAGCAATGGTGAGCGGGGGGGCGCTGGGGGGGCTCCTACGGGTGCTCCTGGTGATGGGGTGACAGGATGTGGGGTGCAGTGTGGGGTCCCCAGGGTTGGGGGTCCCGGTTACTGGGATGCCCAGGGTGGGGGGTCGCAGAGGTTGGGGTCCCCAGGGGGGGGTCTCAGTCCCCAGGGTCCCCAGGGTGGGGGGGGTCCCTGACACTGGGGTCCCCAGGGTCAGGGGTCCCACAGGCCAAGGTCCCTGGGGTGGTTGTCCTGCATTGGGGTCCCCAGACTTGGGGCACATTGGTTGCTGATATCCCCAGGATCTGAGACATGAGGGTCCTGGGGTGGGGGGTCTCAGACACAGGTGTCCCCAGGGGGGGAGGTCACAGAGGCAGAGGTTCCCGGGATGGAGGAGGTTCCAGATGCTGGGGTCCCTGGTTGGGCGGTCCCTGACTTCTGGCCCCCCCAGTGCTGCTGGTGCAGCTGGTTTTGGGGGTCGGTGGTTGGGGGTATCAGGCTGGGGGGTCCCTGTGGGATCCCTGACCCCCGCCCCCCCAGTGCTGCTGGCACAGCCGGTTGTGGGGGACGACGTGAGCGGGAAGACGCTGAAAATCACCGACTTCGGCCTCGCCCGCGAGTGGCAGCGAACGACCAAGATGAGCGCGGCCGGAACCTACGCCTGGATGGCCCCCGAAGTCATCCGGGCATCCACCTTCTCCAAGGGCAGTGATGTCTGGAGGTGGGAAAGGGCTGGGAGGGTCCAGAGGGCACTTAGGGGATCTGGGAGGGTGGGAATCCGCCCCTGAGCTCTGGGCTGGGCTGTGGTTTGGGGTGCCTGGACCCCTGGGTGCCTGGGGGGGGGGGGGGTTGGGGGTACCTGGACATCCCGGGTTCCCGGAGCAGCAGTTTGTGGGATGTCTGGGTGGGGGGTTATAGGGCACCCAGACACCTGGGTCCAAGAAGGGGAGGGTGAGGAGATCCAAGGGGGTCCTCATGGGTTTGGGGGTGTTCCAGTGGCTCTCCATGTGTTTGACCCCCCTTTTCCCCCCCAGTTACGGGGTGCTGCTGTGGGAGCTGCTGACGGGGGAGGTGCCATACCGGGGCATCGACGGCCTGGCCGTGGCCTATGGGGTGGCCGTGAACAAACTGACCTTGCCCATCCCCTCCACCTGCCCCCCACCCTTCGCCCAGCTCATGGCAGGTACAGGGGGATCGGGGGATCGGGGGGGGGCAGGTGGGACAGGGGATGGGGTGACACTGGGGGCTGGGTCCCCATCCTGCCCAACTGCCCCCTGCCCTTCGCCCGGGTCACAGCAGGTATGGGAGTTGGCAGGAGGGCTGGGAGGGTTCAGGGGGGCTGAGGGGGGGGGTCAGGCAGCTCAGAGGTGGTGGGGGATTGTAGATATTGGGATCCTCAGGGGTTTGGGGGTGCCCAGACCCCTGGGTTCCAGAGGAGAGGGACCAGGGGGTGCCTGGGGGATGTTGGGGTCCCCCACGAGCCCCCCCAGATCCTGATTCCCCCCTTAGCCTGCTGGGAGCAGGACCCCCACCGGCGGCCGGGCTTTGGGGCAATCCTGCGGCGCCTGGGGGGGCTGGAGCCGGCGGGGCTGGGGCCCCCCGAGTCCTTCCACTCCCTGCAGGAGTCCTGGCGCCGTGAGATCCAGGGGCTCTTCGACGAGCTGCGAGCGCGCGAGAAGGTGGGACCCCCAACACCTGGGACACCCCTGGGACCCCCTCAGCTCCTGGGGCCACCCCAAACACCTGGGACACCCCTAGACCTCCCTAGAGCCCCTGAACAATAGGGATCCATGGCAAACACCTGGAGATCCCCTGGGACACCTGGGATGCCCATGCGACTCCCCAAAACTCTGCAGCAGGGCCCGGCCCTGCCCTGGTGCTGCTCGTGGCTGGTCCTTGTCCCTGGGACCCCCTTGTTCCTGTGACCCCACTGACCCCCCATGGCCCCCCAGGAGCTGGGAGGAGGCTGTGGCCAGGGCCCAGCGTTCCCAGGCCCCCCGTGTCCCCTCATGTCCCCCCGTGTCCCCAGTGACCCTCATGTCCCCCCTGACCCCACGTGCCCCCAACGATCCTGTGCCCCTCATGCCCCAGGAGCTGCGGAGCCGGGAGGAGGCTGTGGCCAGGGCGTCCCGGGCCCAGCGCTCCCAGGCCGAGGCGCTGCGGCAGCGCGAGGCTGCCGTGGCCCGCCGGGAGCTGGAGGTGCTGGAGCGGGAGCTGAGCCTGATGCTCCGGGGGCCTCCCCGGCCCCCCTCGGCCCCCAAGCGACGCCGACCCCCCTTCCGGCGGCCGCGGCGGCCTGCAGACCTCATTGGCATGCCCAGGGTACGGGGGGAAACAGGGGCTGGGGGCTTTGGGGGCCCAGGGGTTTTGGGAGCTGGGGCCTTTGTGGGTGCTGGGGAGGCTCTAGGGGGACTGGAGGGGCAGTGGGCTGTTTGAGCTGGGGGAGTTGGAGAGGCTTTGGGGGGAGTTTAGGGCTCTGGGAGTTTTGGGGGCCTGAAGGGTGTCTGGAGGGCTGTTGGGGCTCTCTTGGGGGTTTTGGCAGGGTTCAAGGGCTCTGCTGACCCCAGTGCCCCCCCAGACTTCAAGCATCGCCTGACGGTCCAAGCTGCACCAGGAGGGGACCCCCGAAGCCACGACCCTGAGGATGGGCCGGGGGGGTCCCCCCCTTTCCCCCGCCTGCGTGCCATCCAGTGTGAGTGATGTCATCGGGGGGTGAGAGGTGATTCTGGTGACGTCACACCTCTTGGTGATGTCACACCCCCCCCGGGTGACATCCCCCCTCTGTCCCCAGTGGAACCCGAGGAGGAGGAGGAGCTGCCGCGGGGGCGCGGGGGCAAGAGCAATGCCCCTAATGGCAGGTGGGTCCCTGGGGAGCTTGGGGGGGTCAAGGGGGTCCCACCCCCCTCCAGACACCTGGAAGCCCCCTTGGACACCTGGGCCCCCCCCCCCTGCAGGCGGCGGCTGCGCCCGGATGAGACCACCTGGTACCTGGACACGGACGAGCTGAGCCCGGGGGATGCATCCCCCAATGGTGAGTCCGGGGGGTCCCGGGGATCCCATCCCTGCCCCCCCACACTGACCCCCACTGTGTCCTGCAGGTGAGGCCGGGACCCCTGAAGCTGAGGAGGGCCGGGGGTCTCGGGGGGGGGACCCCGCGGCTGCTGCGGCGGGCGCTGCTGAGGGGCTCGGCCCTGCTGGCGTCCCTGGGGCTGGGCCGGGACCTGGCCCCCCCCGAGCCCCCACGCAGCCCCCCACCCTCCCCCGGCCTCCTGCGCCTCTCCCCCCGCTGGCGGGATCGGACCATGGGGTCCCCGGAGCTGAGCTCACCTGGGACCCCCCGAGCTGGGGTCGTGCCTGGACCCCCGGGTCCCCAGATCCCAGTGGAGCCCGGACCCCGGGGACCCCCAGGACCCCTGAGCTGGGGCGAGCCCAGATTCCCGGGTCCCCAGATCCCAGCGGAGTCCGGGACCCCTGGGACCCCCAGGACCCCTGAGCAGGGGCGAGCCCGGACTCCCAAGACCCTGGAGCTGAACTGGTCCCGGACCCCTGAGCAAGGGGGAGCCAGGACCCCCTGGGACCCCTGGGACCCCTGAGCTGTGTCACCCTGGGACCCCCGGGACCCCTGAGCCAGGTCATGGCCGGATCCCCGGAACCCCTGAGCTGGGCCGTGCCCGGACACCTGGGACCCCTGAGCTGGGGCTGCCGCCATCCCCCCGGGGTGCCAGGAGACCCCGAGAGCTGAGCCCGGGTGCTGGGACCCCCGAGTGGGGTAAGTGGGGCTCGGGCACTTGATGGGTCTGAGGGGCACATTTGGGGTGGTTGGGACAGCCATGGGGGGCTGTGGAGCCCCTCTGGAGCTCTGTGGGGCAGGAGGGGACGATCAGGGGCCCCATGGGGCAGTTCTGGGGCTCTGGGGGCGCTCAGAGGTGCCGTGGGGCATTTCTGGGGGTTGTGGGGCTGTTCTGGGGGGGGTCGTGGGGCATCGGGAGTCCCACGGCCCCCTCAAGCCGCCCCCTTTCCGCAGGCCCCGCCCGGCCCCGCCCCTCACCCCTCCGCCCCCGCATCGACCCCTGGAGCTTCGTGTCCGCGGGACCGCGCCGGGCCCCGCCCCCCGCCGGGCCCCGCCCCCGCGACCCCTTCACCGACCAATGAGCGCCCGCGGCGCGCCTGGACTCGCCCCCACCGCCCTCCAGTGACCAATGAGCGGCCGTGACGAGCGGGAGGGCGGTGCAAGCCCCGACCCCACCGCGAGGCTCCGCCCCTGCCGGGTCGTGATGGACAGCTGGCGGTGGCAGAAGCTCCGCCCGTCCAGGCGCCCCATTGGTCAAAGTAAAGGGCATTACAAGAGCTCTGCCCCCTCCGGGGCGGGGTCACAACGGCAGGAAAACCACGCCCTCTTCGGGCAACAGGAAGCTCCGCCCCCACTGATGGGATTCAGGAAGCCCCGCCCCCCGGCGGAGGCCCCGCCCCCGGGCGGTCCCGACACTGGACGGGGGTCCGGGGGAGGGGGGGGGGAACGACTGTGACCAAATAAACTCCCGAGACCCCAAAACCGCCTGAGCCGCCTCGTCCTGCCCGGCGGGGGCCCAACAGCGCGGGGGGACCCTCATGGTCGGGGGTCCCGCCACCCTTGGGGGTGAACCAGTGGGTTTTGGGAGGGGGGTCTCATCTCCCCCCCCGCCCCCCGTCGTCGGGGGTCCCAGCTCTTCCGGGGGGTCCATTCCCCCTGCGAGAGTCCCAGGGCTTTGGGAGGGGTCCGTCTTCCCCATCGCCCTGTGCGAGGTCGTTTGGGGGGGGTCCCAGGGGTTTGGGGGGAAATCCCAGGGATTTGGGGGGGCCCATCTCCCCATGAGGGGGACCCAGCCCTATGAGGGGGTCCCCATCGCTTCCTGGAGGGACTCAGGTGTTTGAGGGGAGATCCACCCCCACATGGGGTGGTCCCAGGAGTTTGGGGGGGTCCCCGTTTCCTCATGGGGGGGTTTCCCGGCGTTCCGGTGGACCCCACTGGGAGGGTCCCAGAAGTTTGGTGGGACCCCATATCCCATCATGGGAGGCTCCAGGCATCCGAGGGGGAGTCTCATCCTGGCCATGGGACACGTCCCAGGAGTTTCGGGGGTCCCATCGCTCCTTCCCACCGCCCCCCCCCCGACTCTCCCTGGCTGTGCCCGGCGATGGAACCGGCCCGGCCATCCGGGCTCCTCTCCTCCCCCACCCCCCGCCCCCCCCCAATTCCTGGAGCGGACCCAGGGCCCGGCCCCCGCCCCCCTCCCCCGCCCGGGCCCCCCCGTCCCTCCCCCCCATTCCAGCGCCATCCCGGGCGGCCGCGGGAACTCGGGAGTCCGGCGGGAACCCCCCCACCCCGACCCGACCGTGGGGACCCCCGTGTCCGGGACACCCCCAGACGGGACCCCACATCCGGCGAGGGAACCCTGGAGCCCGGGACATCCCCGAGGGGACCCCAGCATCCGGCGGGGGGGCTCCGGCCTCTGGGACACCCCCAGAGGAGACCCCGCATTCTGCGAGGGGACCCCGGAGCCCGGGAGACCCCCGGAGGGGGACCCTCGGCCTCGGGGCTTGGAGGGGGTCTGGGAGCCCCTTGAGAGGGGTCCAGGAGAGCCCCAAGAGGGCCCCAGACATCTGGGATCCCCCCAGGAGAGGACCCAGGCATCTGGGACCCCCTCAAGGGTCCCAGGCCTCCGGGAGAACCTCCTGAGGGACCCCAGGGTCCGGGACCCCCCCCCCCCCGAGGGGTCCCTGGCGTCCGGCCCTGAGCTCTCGCCCCTCGCGGGGCCGGGGTCGGGGGTCCCGGGGGTCCCGCGGCCGGGGGTCGCCATGTGGCGCTGGGAGGGGCTCTGGGTGGTGGCGCTGGCGGCGCTGGCGGCGCTGGGGGGGCGCGGGGGGGGCGCGGCCGTGGCCCGCGAGCGCTTCAAGGTGGTCTTCGCCCCTCTGATCTGCCGGAGGACGTGTCTGAAGGGGCTGTGCCGGGACTCGTGTCAGCCCGGCTCCAACATGACCCTGATCGGAGAGAACGGGCACGCGGCAGACACCCTGACCGGGTCCGGCTTCAGAGTGGGTGAGTGGCACCGGGACAGGGGTGGGGACATGGGCACAGGGACAGGGACACCGGGGCAGGGGTGGGGACATGGGCACAGGGATGGGGACATGGCCAACATGCTGACTGGGTCCAGCTCCCGAGCGGGTGAGTGACACCAGGACAGGGGTGTGAACGTGGGGACAGGATGACACAGGAGTGGGGACAGAACTGGGACAGCACCAGGACTGAGATGAGGATGGGGACAGGGATGGGACGGGGTGGGACAGTGGTGGGGACAGGGTTGTGTATAGGGCCCAGGACAAGGACAGGAACAGGACAGGGGCAGTGTGGGATGGAGATAGGGATGGGAATGAGAACCATGGGGATGGGGATAGGATGGCACAGGGATAGGGTGGGACAAGGACTTCGGGGGACCCTGCAGGGGCCAAAGGAGGTGCAGGAGGGGTCTGGGGGCCTTTGGGAAGGGCTTGGGAGGATTCAGGGGGGTTCAGGGGATCTCAGGGCTCAAGGCATTAGGGAGGCTTGAGGGGGTCTGGGGGGGCTCAGGGAGTTTGGGGGGCTCGGGAGGATCTGGGGGGTTAAAGGGGGGTTGGGGAGGGCAGGGGGGCTCAGTGGATTTGAGGGGCTCTGTGTGACCCCTGTTCTGCCCCCACAGTGGTGTGTCCCCTGCCCTGCATGAACGGGGGCCAGTGCAGCTCCCGCTCCCACTGTCTGTGCCCCCCCAACTTCACCGGCCGCTTCTGCCAGGTCCCCGCGGGGGGGCGTGGGGGGGGACCCCCCCCACCGCCGCCTCCCGCTCCCCCTGATGCCCCTCCCGAGCCCCCCCCGGGCTCCAAGGTCGCCGTTTACGCTGTCCAGGTCATTGCCGATGGCCCGGGGGGGGCAGCGGCCCCCCCCCGAGCCTCCCCCTGGGGCAACCCATGGCGGGGGGCACGGCGGGGGGCACGGGGGGGGACACGTCAGCCACGCCACCTTCGTGGTGCCCCTGGGGCCCGGGCACCACTCATCTGAAGGTACCGGGGGCTGGGGGAGCTCAGGGGTGTGGGAGGGGATCTTGGGGGGCAGGGGGTCCTGGGGGTCACATGTCTGGGGGTGCCCATACCAGGGGTCCTGGGGGGTCCTACAGGTGCCTGTCAGGGGGTGCTGGGGGGTCCCAGGTGTCAGTGCCTCCAGCACAGATGCTGGGTTTGGGGGCCCAGGAGGTCCTGGGGTGCCCATGCTGGGGGGGTCCCAGGGTACCAGTGCTGTGTTTGGAGGTTCAGGGGGTCCCAGGTGCCCGTGCCAGGGGTCCCAGGGTGCCAGTGCTGGGTTTAGGGGCTCCCAGGGTGCTGGTGCCGGGTTTTGGGTTTGGGGGTCCCAGGTGCTGCTGCCCCCAGCGCAGGTGCCGCCGCCGCTGGTGAACGTGCGGGTCCATCACCCCCCCGAGGCCTCGGTGCAGGTTCACCGGATCGAGCCACAGCCCCCCGAGGGGGCCCCCCGGGGCAGTGGGGGGCTCCTGGCACACCCCGCCCAGCCCCCCGCAGGCAGCAAACCCCCTGCGCCCCCCCGGCCCCACACCCACAAACCCCTGGGCCGCTGCTTCCAGGAGACCCTGCCCAAGCACTCGGTGAGTGGAGAGCTGGGGGGGCCTGGGGGGATTTGGGGTTCAGGGGGTTGTTGGGGATGCAGGGCAGTATTGAGGGGGGCTGGTGGGCATGGAGGGCTGGGAGATTTGGGGTTTCAGGGCTTGTCTGGGTGTGCAAGGGGGATTTTTAGGGCTTCGGGGGTGTATTTGGAGATGCTGACCCCCCCACACCTGCCCAGTGCAGCAGTAACCCCCTCCCCAGGCTCACCAAGCTCTAAGATTGCTGCTGGGGGTCCTCAGGAGTCCCTGGGAGTGCAGGGAGTGTCTGTTTGGGTGGAGGGTGTCAGGGGTATTTAGGGTGTTGAACTCCCTACCCCAATTCCCCCCCCAGTGCGGCAGCAACCCCCTCCCGGGGCTCACCAAGCTCGAGGATTGTTGTGGCAGCATCGGCAGCGCTTGGGGCCAGAGCAAGTGCCACAAGTGCCCCCACCTGCAGGGTGAGTGTGGACCCCCTGAACTCCCCCAGCCCCACCTGCAGGGTGAGTGGGAACCCCCCTTTCCACCCCCAGGCCCCTCAAACCCCCAGATTCCCCTACCCAGGAATTCCTCCCACCCACACGTTGGAGACACCCCACACCATCCTGGGAAAACCCCCCCGACCCAGGGAACCCTTCCTCACGTGTCCCCAGTAGGACCCTCCCCCAGGGACCCCCCACCCCAGGCAGGGCCAGGCATCCAGGAGCCCCCCTAAGCCCCCCCCCACCTCAGGGCCCCACAGGTCCCCCCTGCTCCAGGGGGGACCCAGATGTCCCACCCCCCGTGTCCCCCCGGTGCTGGGGGTGACGGGGGGTTCTGGGGGTGTTGCAGGGTCGGGGTCCCCGAAGGCGGCGCGGGGGGAGCGCGGGGGCGACTGCCCCCAGGGCTACAAACGGCTCAACAGCTCCCACTGCCAGGGTACGGGGGGCATGGGGAGGGCGTGGGGGGAACGGGGAGGGCGTGGGGGGGCACGGGGGGCGTGAGGAGGGAACACAGGGAGGGCGTAGGGGGCACGGGGAGGGCGTGGGGGGAACAGGGGGTGTGAGGGGGGAACACGGGGGGCACAGGGAGCATGTGGGGGGAACGTGTGTGTGTGAACGTCCAGTGGGCGTGTGAGGGGTGCGGGGGCTTGCACAGGGTGGTGTGTGGTGGGTGCAGGTGTGTTCACGCGTGTTCATGTGTGTCACAGACGGGTGTGCCCTGCCCAGCACGTGCAGGGGGTGTCAGGGAGCATGTGAGGCTCGGGGTTGTTCATACTTCTGTCACACCTGTGTCACACCTGTGTCACGTCTGTCAGACACCACTGGGTGTGTGGGGTCAGGGCTGTGTGGGATGGGTTCAGGTGTGTCCTACCCGTGTCAGGTGTGTCCTACCTGTGTCAGGTGTGTCCTACCCATGTCAGGTGTGTCATACCTATGTCAGGTGTGTCCTACCCGTGTCAGGTGTGTCCTACCTGTGTCAGGTGTGTCCTACCTATGTCAGGTGTGTCCTACCTGTGTCAGGTGTGTCCTACCCATGTCAGGTGTGTCATACCTATGTCAGGTGTGTCCTGCCTGGCTCAGGTGTGTTCTGCCTGTCACAGACATTAACGAGTGTGCCCTGCCCGGCGTGTGCCAGCCCGGCGAGTGCCGCAACACCCAGGGCAGCTTCCGCTGCTCCTGCTCAGCCGGGCACGTCCTGGGACCCTCCCGGAGCCAGTGCCTGCGTATGGGGGGTCCTGGGGGATAATGGGGGAGCTGGGGGTCCTGGGGGTGCATGGGGGGTTGGGGGTCCTGGGGCCCCCCGGAACCAGTATCTGTGTACAGGGATGGCTGGGTTGGGGTCTCTTGGTGGTCCCTGGAGGAGTCACTGAGAGGGCTGAGACCCTCCCCCCAGGAGTGTAACTCAGCAAGGAGTGGGGGCTCTGGAGGTTTGGGGGGTTTGGGGGGTCTCTGGGCGGTCTCTGAGGGTGCTGACACCCCCCTCTCCCCCCTCCCGCAGCGGAGCCAGGTGAGGAGCGGGGTCTGTGCTTCCGGCTGGTGTCGGGGGCACAGCAGTGCCAACACCCCCTGCCCACCCGCCTGACGCGCCGGACCTGCTGCTGCAGCGTGGGCAAGGCCTGGGGGGGCCGCTGCCAGCGCTGCCCCCCCGACGGCACCGGTACAGAGGGGTCACGGGGGCTGGGGGGGCCCAGGGGGGCTGCTGTCAGCACTGCCCCCCCCGATGGCACCGGTATGGGGGAGGTCACGGGAGTCTGGAGGAGCCACTGCCCCCCGACAGCCTTGGTTTGGGGGTGCAGGGGCAGTGTGGGGGAGCCCAGCCCCATGTGGGGGCCCCCGGTCCCACTGTGCCCCCCCGATGTGTTCAGGGCCATCTGCCCCTCACAATCCAAGGGGGTCCTGGTGGTGTGTGAGGGGTGATGGGAGCCGGGGGGATCCCATCCTGGTTTGAGGGTCCCCCCCGAGACCCTCCTGACCCCCCGGTGCCCCCCAGCTGCATTCAAGGCCATCTGCCCGGCGGGGAAGGGGTACCACGTCCTCACATCCCACCAGACCCTCACGATCCAGGGCGAGAGCGACTTCACCCTCCACATCCAACCCGACGGGACCCCCGAGCGGCCTCCCCGGCCCCCCCCACCCGTCCCCAGCCCTGCGCCACCCGACGTGCCCTCGCCATCAGGTCGGGCACCCCCCGCGCCCCCTGTGAGCCCCCCGTGCCCCACATGTCCCCTGGGGTCCCCCCCAGTCCCTGTTTCCCTCCCAGTCCTTATCCCTCCTTCCCCCATGTCCCCTGGGGGATCATCCTATGTCCCCCTGGACTCTCATGACCTCTCCTTGTGCCCCCCCAACTCCCCTGGGGGGCCCCCATGTCCCTGTGACTCCCCCAAGTCCCCATAAGTCCTCTGTGTCCCCCACCATGTCCCCTGGGGTTCCTTGTGCCCACCCCGGTCCCTGTGTCTCCCCCCATGTTCTGGGGTTCTTTGTGTCCCCTTCCATGTCCCTCATCCCCCCATCCCCGTCCTCCCCACAATGCCCCTCCATGTCCCTCATCCCCCCATCCCCGTCCTCCCCACAATGCCCCTCCATGTCCCTCATCCCCCCTCCCATGTCCCCTGTGCCCCCCCGTGTCCCTCCCCTCCCCTCCATGACCCTGGACCCCCCCGGGGTCACTCATGTCCCCCTGTGACCCCCTGTTTTGTGTGTTCCCCCCCCCCACCCCATGGTGGGGGGGTAGTTTGGGGTCTCACCGCCCCCTCCCCCCACAGCTGTGACCCCCCCGGCCATGGTGAGTGTGGGGGGTGGGGGGGACAGAGACATTGGGGGGGTGTTGGGGGGGATGTGAGGGCACGGGGGGACATGGGGGTGGGCATGGGAGGGGACATTGGGGGAAGTTGGGGGGAACACGGGGGGGAAAAGGGGGGACAAGCACGATGGGGAGGGACTCGGGAGGCACGGGGAACTGGGGGGGTCCTGGGGGGCTATGGAGGGACTGGGGGCTTTGGGGGTTGTCCTGGGGTCTGGGGGGGCTGGGGGGAGGGTGGGGGAGCAGAGGGGACATCTGTGTCCCCCTCCCAGCTCCCGGCATTCCTGAGCCCCTCGGAGGAGCAGGGCCTGGAGCAGCCCCCGGGGAGCAGTGACCTCCCCCGGTACCCTGGTAAGGGGGAGACAAGGGGGGGGACAGGGGAGGGACAGGAATGGGGACACGGGGGGGACATGGAGGGGATGGGGGGGCCTTGGAGCCCTGGGGGGCAGGGGATAGGGATGGGACAGGTTGGAAACTGGGAGGGGATGGGGACATGGATGGGGATGTGGATGGGGATATGGATGGGGACGTGGATGGGGACATGGATGGGGATGTGGATGGGGACATGGATGGGGATGTGGATGGGGATATGGATGGGGATGTGGATGGGGATGTGGATGGGGACGTGGATGGGGATGTGGATGGGGATGTGGATGGGGCCAGGGTGGGCCAGGACAGACGTGTCCCAGGCACAGAGAGGAGGGGACAGGGACACGGGGACCAGAATGGGCTGGGGTCAGTTTGGGGACATGAACGGGGACAAGGACAAGGATGGGAACAAGGGCTGGGCTGGGGTGGGACGCACACGGGGAGAGGGCCCCTGTGGGGTCCCTGTGGGCTCCGTGTCCCTGTGCCCCTGTCCCACGGCGTGTCCCCAGCGCTGGTGGCCCGGCCCACGCCGGCCCCGCTGTGGCAGCTGCCCCCGGAGCAGCTGACCCGCAGTGCCGCCGAGATCGCGCCCACCCAGGTCACCGGTGAGGACCCCTGGACCCCCCTGGGACCCCCTGGACCACCCTGCGACCCCCTGGATCCCCAACACACCTGGGAGCCCCCTGGGGCCCACTGTGACCTGCTGAGATCCCCCTGACCCCCTTGGGACCTCCAGATTCCCTGGGACCCCCTGGGACTCCTTGGGACCCCCTGGGACCCTCCAGAAGCCCCAGACACCCCTGGGACCCCCAGACTCCCTGAGACCCCCTAGGAACCCTCCAGAGACCCCTGGGACCTACCCTTCGACCCCCAAGAGCCCCCTGGGACCCCCAGAACCCCCCAGAGACCCCTGGGACCTGCCCTTGGACCCCCAAGAGCCCCCTGGGACCCCCAGAATCCCCCAGTCTTC
Source organism: Manacus candei (assembly GCF_025592945.1). Classification (NCBI taxonomy): domain Eukaryota; kingdom Metazoa; phylum Chordata; class Aves; order Passeriformes; family Pipridae; genus Manacus; species Manacus candei. The sequence continues at coordinate 67,332 of NW_026138253.1, forward strand.
CCCAGACCTCCCTGGGACCCCCTCTAATACCATTTGGGACCCCTTGGAACCCCTCAATCCTTCTGGGATCGCCCTGAGATGCCCCTGAGACCCCCCCCCGAGCCCTCCTGTGACCCCCCTGGGACCTCGTGGGACCTTTTGGGACCTCCTGAGCCCCCCCCGAGCCCCCTTGTTCCCCCAGAGACGGACGAGTGCAAACTGAACCGGAACATCTGCGGCCCCGGGGAGTGTGTGATGGGCCCGGGGGGGTACAGCTGCCTCTGCTTCCCGGGGTACCGCTGGCACCCCCAGCGCCGCTACTGCACCGGTACGGGGGCACGGGGGGTCACACATGGTGACATGGTCTGACACAGGTGGGGACATGGGGGGTCATACACATGGTGACATGCTCTGACACACATGGGGACACGCTCTGACATGCTCTGCCACATGCAGTGACACACACAGTGACACACACGCTGACACGCTCTGCCACACGTGGTGACACACACGCTGACACGCTCTGCCACACGTGCACAGACGTGAACGAGTGCGAGGCCGAGCCGTGCGGCGCCGGGCGCGGTGTCTGCATGAACACGGGTGGCTCCTACACGTGTCACTGTCACCGCGGGTTCCAGCTGCGCCTGCACAAGGGGCTGCGCACCTGCACAGGTACGGGGGGCACGGGGGGGGCTGGGGTCACAGGGGTCACAGGGGGTATGAGGAGGGGGCACGGGGGTTGCGGGCGTCCCAAGGGTTATGGGTCACAAGGCCCTGGGGGGCACAGGGGGGCCATGGGGTCACAGGGGCCGTGGGGACACAGGGACACGGAGCCCAGGGAAGGGGTGGGGGACACTGTCGGGGACTGGGGACACTGTCTGGGACTGGGGACACGGGACAGGGTTGGAGACACGGGATGGGGTTGGAGACATGGGATGGGGTGGAGACACTGGCCGGGGTTGGGGACATTGGACACGGTTCAGGACATGGGCCAGGGTTGGGGCCAGGGTTTGTGACCCCGCGTGTCCCTGCAGACATCGACGAATGTGCCAAGGGCGACGTGTGCGGGGACGGCGGCACCTGCGCCAACGTCCCCGGGCACTACAAGTGCGAGTGTCACCCGGGGTACCGGCGCAAGGGCTCCCGGCCACCCCTCTGCGAAGGTGACACTGGGGGGGTGACGGGGGGGGACACTGGGTGGGGTCAGGGACACCAGGGTCAGGGGATCCTGCAGGCCCCCAGTACAGGATGCTGTGGGGTCCCCCCCATCCCCTGATGCCCCCCATGCCCCCCTGTCCCCCTCCCAGATATCAACGAGTGCCTGGATGTGGGGACGTGCCCCGAGGCCAAGTGTGAGAACCAGCCCGGGGGGTTCGTGTGCACCCCCTGCCCCCCCGGCTTCCGTGGCCTCAACGGCGCCTGCCTCGGTCAGCACCCCCAGGGGACCACCCAGGACCCTCCCAAACCCCCCAGGCCCCTTCCCTGAGACCCCCCGGGAACCCTGTGCAGCCCCCGGCTTCCATGGCCTCAATGTCCTGCCTCAGTCACCCCCCAGGGAGCCTGGGATCCCTTAGGACCCCTTTTCCTGGAGACCCCTTTAGCCTGGGGACTCCCTCCCCCATAACCCCACCCCAGAGACCCCAATATCCACATGTCCCGCACCCCGGGCCCCCCCTCAAGTCCTCCCCGGGGAACCTACCCCTGACTTCTCTCCCTGACCCAGAGCACCCCCAAGACTCTCACCCAGGGCCCCCATCCCTGTCCCCACCCCAGGACCCCCATCCCTGCTTCCCCCCAGGCCCCCCTTTGCCCCTCCAAGGCCCCCCCGGCCCCCAAAGCCCTCCCGGGGCTGACGGGGGTCGTGCAGATGTGAACGAGTGCGAGGCAGGAGGGCTCTGCCCCGGGGGGAGCTGCGTCAACACCCCCGGCTCCTACAAGTGCCAGTGCCCCCCCGGGCTGCAGCCGGCGCGGGACCCCCCCCGCTGCCAAGGTACCCCCGCATCGGGGGGGCTGGGGATGCACCCGGTGGGGACCCTCCCCTGCTGCCAAGGGACCCTCAGATCTGGGGGGGGCTGAGTGGGGTCGGGGGGGGGCATATATGGAGTTTGGGGGGAGTCTTTGGTCTGGGGGGGTCTCTGTGTGTGTGCATGGGGGGTCTGGGGGGTCTGGGAGGTGTCCGGGTGGGGGGTGTATACGGGGGGCGTGTCCGGGTGGGGGGTCCCGCACACGGGGGTCCCGTTTCCCCCCCCCAGACATCGACGAGTGCGAGTTCGCGGCCGCGTGTGTGGGCGGCGACTGCGTGAACACGGCGGGGTCGTACCGGTGCCTGTGCCCCCCCGGGTACGCGCTGCTGCACGGCCGCCGCTGCCAGGGTGAGTGCGGAGACCCCCCCGAACAGCCCCCGCACACAGCCCCCACAACAATCTCCTCCCAACACAGCTCCTGACCCCCCCCCAATACCCCCCACCCGTTCTCTGGGGCGTCCCTGGGGGGGGTGAGGGGAGGGGCCGTGGGGGTCCCCTGGGGGTCTCCCCGAGCATCGCACGAGCGCCGTGCCCCCCTTTCCCCCCCAGACATCGACGAGTGTGCGCTGGACCCCGGGCTGTGCCCCCCCCCCGGCACCTGCACCAACCTCGAGGGGTCGTTCAGCTGCCGCTGCCCCCCCGGCTACACTCCCGGCCCTGACGGGCGCCGCTGCCTCCGTGAGGGGGGGCCTGGGGGTCTGGGGGTGCCCCTGGGGGGTCTGGAGGGTCCCTGGGAGGTCAGGGGGGTCACGAAGGGTCTGAGGGCATTTCTGAGGGGTCCCTGGGGTTTTGTGGGGCTCCCTGGGGGTCGGGTGGGGTCTTTAGGGGGTTCCTGGGGCTGCACAAGAGCTTTTATGGGTCCGGGGTGTCCCCGGGGGTCTGGGGGGTGGTCCCTGGGAGGTCTCTGGGGGTCTTGGGGCTCAGGAGAGGGGGTCTCTGGGGGGGTCTTTGGGAGGTCCCTGGGGGGTCCCTGAGGTGTGTGTGGGGAGGTGTCTCCGGGAGGTCCCTGGGACTCTGGGGGGTCTCTGGGGTCCCCGTTGACGCCCCTTGCCTCCCCCCTGGCAGCTCGGGAGCCCCCCGCCCCCCGCAAGGAGTGTTACCTGAGCCTGGAGCTCCCCGTGTTCTGCGACGCCGTTTTGGGGACCAACGTCACGCGGGGGGAGTGTTGCTGCTCCGTGGGGGCGGGATGGGGGGACCTGTGCGAGGTGTACCCCTGCCCCCTGCCCTCCTCGGGTACGGGGGGCCCGGGGAGGGTCCTGGGGGGCCCGGGTTGGGGGCTGGGAGGTCACATACGGGGTCTACCCCTGCCCTCTCCTCTCCTCGAGTGCAAGGGGGAACCCTGGAGGGGCTCGGGTGTCCCCAGCCAGGTGTAACCCCATTTCCATCCCCTCTCTGGGGGGCTTCTGCACGTCTAAGGGGACTTGACCCCCCTTTGCCCTCCCAACCAAGTTTCTGGTGCTCTGTCCCGACAGGAGGGGGCTCTGAGGGTCCCGAGGGGCAGTTTAGGGTCTCCGGGGGCAGTCTGGGGGTCCCAGGGGTGGTCTGGGCGTTCAGGATCCCCCCTTTCACACCCCTGTCCCCCCCAGCCGAGTTCGTGGAGCTTTGTCCCGACGGGAGGGGCTTCATCCAGGACGACAACGGCCTCGACTACGGAGTCCCAGCGCACCGGGGTGAGACCCTCCCCCCCGGAACCCCCCCCGTGTGCCCCCGACCCCCAGGGGGGTCTCTGTGCCCTGAGGTCCCCCCTGTCCTGAGGGTCCCGGTGTCTCCAGGGGGGTCCCTGTCCCCCCGGGGGTGCCCTGGGGGGAGTCCCTGACCCCGAGCCCCCCGGGGTCCCCCCAGACATCGATGAGTGCGGGTTGTTCGGGGCCGAGATCTGCAAGGGGGGGAAGTGCGTGAACACCCAGCCGGGCTACGAGTGCTACTGCAAGGCGGGCTTCGACTACGACAGCGCCCTGCGCCAGTGCCTGGGTGAGGGGGCTGGGGGCCATGGGCGGGGGGCAAGCGGGGGGGCCCAGAAGGGCCCTGGGGTGTTGGGGGGTGTTTGGGGGTCCCTCAGCCTGCTGAGGGTCCCTGCAGAGCCGAGGGGATCCCTGGGAGGCCCTGCAGGTCCCCAGGGTGTTGGGGGACCCCCGGGGGTCTCCGTGCTGCCGAGGGGTCCCCACGAGCCCCCCCCGCCCCCCAGACGTGGACGAGTGCCTGGACGAGTCGAACTGCGTGGACGGGGCGTGCGAGAACACGCGCGGCTCCTTCCGCTGCACCTGCGGGCCGGGGGCGCGGTACCACCCGGGGCTGCGGCGCTGCCTCCCCCCCCCCCGAGCACGGTGAGACCCCCCCCGGGGCCGGGGCTGGGGGGTGTGCGAGGGGCACGGCCGTGCGATCCCCGCGGGCCCCCCGTGTGACCCCCCGACACCGACGAGTGCCGGGACCCCCGGGAGGGTGTTGGGGGTCCTACGGGGAGGCGTTTGGGGGTCCCTGACCTGTGTCCCCCCCGTGCCCACAGAACGCCCCCCCGGCCCGGAGCGGCCCCCCCCGGAGCGGCGGGACGTGTGCTGGCAGCGGCGGGGGGACGAGGGGGTCTGCGGGGCGCCCCTCGGGGGGGGGGCCCCTCACACTGGACGAGTGCTGCTGCCGGGGGGGGGCCGGCTGGGGCCCCCACTGCCGACCCTGCCCTCCCCGGCCCCCAGGTGACAGGGGGAGGGCTGGGGCGGGGTTGGAGGGGCGTGGCTGGTGGTGGGCGGGCTGTGGGGGGTCTTGGGAGGGGATTTGAGGGGGCTACAGGGGGGCTATGTGGTTCCTGGGGGGGATGTGAGGCATCTGGGGGAGTCCTGGGCGGGACAGGGAGGGGGTCTCTGAGAAGTTCCCGTGGGATTTGGGGTCCCTATGGGATTTGGGTGGTCTGGGGGATCCCTATGGGATTTGGGGGTCTCTATGGGATCTGGGGGAGCTGCTGAAGGTCCTGGGGGCAGGGAGTGCTGGGGTGGGGGACAGGGGGTGACATGGGGGTGGGGGTTGCCTGGGGGGCAGGGGATGATGTGGGGCTCTCCCCAGGCCTGCCCTGCCCCCCGTCACAGAGCGAGAGCAATTCCTTCTGGGATGTGAGCCCCCTTGGCCTGGAGGGGGCCCACAGAGGTGAGACCCCAAAACCTCTGGGACCCCCAACAATCCCGGGACCCCCAACAAACCCAGACCCCCAACACCCACCCCCTCCCAGGGCCCCCAAACCCCCTGGGAACCGCAAAGCCCCCGGGATCCCACCCTGGGACTGCCCAACCTTGGGACCCCAAACCTCAGCCCTGAGTCCCCCAGGGACCCCCCAGCCCTGGGATCCCTATCCCGGGCACCCCAAACCTTGGTCCTCCACCCCATGGGACCCCAGAAATTGTCTCTAGGCCCCTGTAACCAGGTCCCCCCAGCTTGGGCCCCCAGCTCCCCCCACGTCCCTTAAAGCTGGGGTCCTCCTGCCCTGGGCCCCCCAGCTCCCTCCGTGCCTCCCACCCCAGGCCCCCCAGCCCCCTTGTGCCCCCCCAGGTGACGACAGCTCCGAGGAAGACTCTGCTGAATGTCCCTGTCCCGGGGGAGTCCCTGGTCGCTGCCTCCGCTCCCCCCGGGGACTCTGCGAGTGCCCCCCCGGCTTCCAGCCAGACCCCACCCGCACCCGCTGCCTCGGTGAGACCCCCTCCCAAAACGGGGACCCCCAAACCCTGCTGGGACACCCTGAATGCCTGGGGACCCCCCAGACCCTGGGGTCCCAGGCGTGGGAGGGGGGTAGGGGGTCAGGACTCCCCCTACTCCAGGGTCCCCACATATTGGGATCCCTGGGGGGAGTTTGGGGGTCCCCAACGCCACAGACACCAACAGGTGCTGGGGCTCTGAGGGGAGGTTTGGGGGTCCCGAGGCGGTATTTTGGGGTTCTTGACCTGTGTCTCCCACCGCCCAGACATCGATGAGTGCCGGGACCCCCGGGGGGGCCCCCGCTGCCCCCGTGAGCGCTGCATCAACACGAGCGGCTCCTTCCGCTGTGCCTGCAAAGCCGGGACTGCCCGGGCCCGGCCCGGGGGGCTTTGTCTCCCCCAGCGCCGCTGACCCCCCCCCAGGACCACCCGGGGGGGCTCTGACTGCCCCAGCGCCGCTGACCCCCCCTGGGTCCCCTGGGACCCCCTCGGACCTCAATAAAGGACGTGGGGGAACGGCCCCGGCGCTCTGCCTGGATGGGGTGGGGTGGGGGTGCTGGAGGGGATTTGGTGGGATGGCGGGGATTTGGGGGGGCACTGCGGGGAGATTTGGTTGGGCCCTTGGGAGGATTTGGGGGGACAGGGAGGGGGTCTGGGCGGAACTGGGGGGAGATTGAGGCACTGGCAGGAGCAGAGAGGGGATTTGGGGAGGAATTGTGGCGATTTGGGGCACTTTGGGAGGTGGTTGGGGGAGATGGGGGCGCTTGGGGCGGGATTTGGGGGGGAACCTGAGGGGGAGTTGGGGGCAATTCAGGGCCGTTTGGGATGAAATCGGGGGCATTTGGGGGTGAGATGGGGACGTTGGGGCGATTCGGGGGCGGGGCCCGGGGGACCCTCCCACAGGCCGCGCCCACCCGGCAGATCCCGCCCCCCGCCCAAAAATCCGAGCACCGCCCACGGCGGCCACGCCCCTTCTTAGCTCCGCCCGCTTTATCCGCCTCGCCCCGCCCATTCCGCCCATTCCGCCCTCAGCTCCCGTCCAATCGCGGCCCGCGCCGCCGCAGGCCCCGCCCCCTCCCGTCGTGCCCCGCGCTGCCCGCGCCGGCGGCGGCCTCGGTGAGGGGCGGGGGGGACCCGGCGGGGTTGGGGGGATCCTAGGGGGGTTCGGGGGGTCCCGGGGCCGTGGGGCCGGCGGGAGGGGAGGCTCCGGGCCGGCGGTGGGGTCCGGGGGGTCCCTGAGGGTTCCCGCCGCTTTGGGGATTCCGCGGGGGGCGGGTCCGTCCCGGTTCCCGCAACCCCGGGGTCTCCCCCACACACCCCCAGAGCCCCCGACCCCCTCCCTGCCCCTGTGCCACCCCCCGACCTTGCGCCCCCATAAGCCCCCCGTTCCCTGTGCCCCCCCAGCCCCCTCCATGGGTTCGGGCTCGGCCAGAAGCTGCTGTTCCCCCTGACCCCCCAGCCCCCTCTGTGACCCCGCCTTGGCCCCCCTCCCGTACCCGCTCTGGGCCTCAAGCTCTGGAGGAGGTCCTGTGACCCCTCGAACCCCCTGGACTCCCCATTTTTGTCCCTCTGACCCCTCCCACTCCTCCCCAGGCCCCACCACGGTGCTGAAGCCATGGCAGAGAGCTCTGTCCCTGCTCTGTGCCCACCGTGGTGGGGCTGAGCCCCTGAACCCTGGGACACCCTAAACCACCCTGTAGCCCCATAAATCCCCATTCCCCCTGCAGGCCCCAGGATGGGGCTGAAGCCGTGGCAGAAGGCACTGTTCCCGCTCCGCTCCGTGGCCGCCGTGATCCGGCTGTTCGAGGCCGAGCTGCGCCAGCCCGAGCCCGACCTGGTGCTGCTGTCGCTGGTCCTGGGGTTCGTCGAGCACTTCCTGGCCGTGAACCGCGTCCTACCCACCAACGTCCCTGGGGTCACCTTCGAGTCCCGCCCGGGGCCGGACCCCCAGACCCGCCTGTACTTCCCGGTGGCCGAGCTGTCCATCGTGGCCGCGCTCTACGCCCGGTTCACGGCCCAGATCCGGGGGGCCGTGGACCTGTCCCTGTACCCCCGGCCCGACGGCTGCTCCTCCCGGGAGCTCGTGCGCAAGGTGTCCGATGTCATCTGGAACAGCCTCAGCCGCTCCTACTTCAAGGACAGGGCCCACATCCAGTCCCTCTTCAGCTTCATCACTGGTATGGGGGGCTGAGGGGGTGCTGGGGGGTCACACGGGGTCATGGGGTGACACCTGGAACAGCCTCGGCCGCTCCTGCTTCAAGGGCCCCACCCACATCCAGTCCCTCTTCAGCTTCATCACCCATGAGGGGAGTGGGGGGTCCCTGATCCTCCCTGTGCCCCCCCAGGGATGAAGCTGGGCAGCTCCTGGGGCCGTGGCTGGGCCTGCCAAGTGCTGGGGGGGCTCTCTGGGGGTGTCCCAGCCCCCCCGAGCCCCTGTGTCCCCCCCAGGTACGAAGCTGGACAGCTCAGGGGTGGCCTTTGCCGTGGTCGGGGCCTGCCAGGTGCTGGGGCTGCCGGACGTGCACCTGGCGCTGAGCGAGGACCACGCCTGGGTGGCCTTCGGGGCCGGAGGGGCCCAGACCGCCGAGGTCACCTGGCATGGGAAGGGCAACGAGGACAGGAGGGGACAGCCCGTGCAGGCCGGGGTGGCAGAGAGGGTACGGGGGGCACGGGGAGGGAGGGGACACACGGGGGGCTGAGAGGGTATGGGGGACAGGAAGGGAGGACTGGGGGACAGGGGCATAAGGACAGGGACCGGGGGGATCTATGGGGACAGAGGAGACCCAGGGGACTGTGGGGTCTGAGGATAGGGGTGGACAGGGGAGTCCCCAGGGCAGGTGGGGATGCTGGGGAGCTCTGGGGACAGAAGATGCCCCCAGCACAGGGGTGGGGGGTGGGGGGAGGCACAGGTGGATGTGTCCTTGTGTCCCTCATGTCACCTGTGTCACTGTGCCCCCCATGTCCCCCAGAGCTGGCTGTACCTGAGGGGTTCATTCCTGGGTGGGGGGCACAGGTGGAGGTGTCCCTGTGTCACCCGTGTCCCCCATGTCTCCTGTGTCCCCTGCCCAGAGCTGGCTGTACCTGAAGGGCTCGTACCTGCGCTGCACAAGGCACATGGAGGTGGCGTTTATGGTCTGTGCCATCAACCCGTCCATCGACGGCCACACCGACAGCCTGGAGCTGCTGCAGCTGCAGCAGGTGGGGCAGGAGGGGCACAGGGACAGCCTGTGGGGCAGGGGGGGCACAGGGACAGCCTGGAGCTGCTGCAGTGGGTGTGGGGCAGGGGGCACAGGGACAGCCTGGAGCTGCTGCAGTGGGTGTGGGGCGGGTGTCCCCTCTCACACCTCTCTCTCCTCTGCAGCGCCTGCTCTGGTTGCTTTATGACATGGGGCACCTGGACAGGTGAGAGGGACCCCCGACCTGCCTTGGGGCTGCCCCCCAACCTGCCTTGGGGCTGCCCCCCAACCCGCTGTGGGGCTGCCCCCCACCTGCCCCACAGGTACCCCATGGCCCTGGGGAACCTGGCGGACCTGGAGGAGCTGGAGCCGACCCCGGGCAGACCTGACCCCCTCACCCTGTACCACCAGGTGAGCCAGGGTGGGGGGTCGTGTGGAGCCCAGGAGTGAGCCCAGGTGGGCACTGACCTCCCCCCCATCGCCCTCAGGGCATCCAGTCCGCCCGCACCCACTACAACAACGAGCACATCTACCCCTACCTGTACCTGGCGGGGTTCCACTGCCGCAACAAGAACGTCAAGGAGGCCCTGCAGGCCTGGGCTGACACGGCCACCGTCATCCAGGAGTGAGCGGGGGGGCCTTGGGGGGACCCCTGGGGGTCCAACCCTCACTGTGGGCCGGGCTGGGGGGCTCCCTCCTCCTGTGAGGCTTGGGGGGGTGGGGTCAGGGCAGGGGGACTCTTAGGGGTCCATATCCCCCCTATGGCTGTGGGGTGTCCTGGGCCCCCCACAGGCACCTCCGAGGCCGAGGCCAGGGAAGGGGGGGCCCTGCCCAGGGCCTGGCTCTCGGGGGTTCCCCCACCCTCTGCAGGCTCTGTGACCCTTTTAGGGGTCCCCAGCCCTGCCCACGGCTGTGGGGCAGCCCCTCAAGCCCTGTGTGCCCCCCACCACCATGGGGCAGCCTCTCAAGCCCCCCTGTGCCCCCCCAGCTACAACTACTGCCGGGAGGACGAGGAGATCTACAAGGAATTCTTCGACGTGGCCAACGACGTCATCCCCAACCTGCTCAAGGAGGCGGCGGCCGAGCCCCCCCCGGGGGCTGAGGTGGGACCCCCGGGTTTGGGGGCACCCTGGGGGGGGGGGCCCTGCCCAGGGTGGGTGTCCCTGCTGTGTTTGGGGGGGTGGGGGTACATGGGGGGTGCATTTTGGGGTGTTTGTGGGGTGCCCCATGTTCAGAGGTCCCTGTTTAGGGTGTCCAGGCGGGTGTCCCACAGCTGGGGCTTCCCCACATTTGGGGGGTCCCTATTGGGGTGCCCCAGGTGTTGTCCCATACCTAGGGCTCCCCATTCAGGAGGTCCAAGAGGGAGCCCCACATCTGGACTGGGGGGCCCAGGGGTTACCCCACATCTGGGGGAGCCGAAGTTGTGAGTCCCCGTTGGAGTGTCCCTGATGTGCCATGTTTTGCGGTGCCAGGGCGGGGGTGGCTCTGTCCCCATTTGTGGGGTCCTTCCCTCCTCGGGGGTCCCCCCTGACTCTGTGCTCTGCAGGGGGCCCCCGGGGGGCTCCCGGCACTGCAGGACCCCGAGTGCTTCGCCCACCTGCTGCGGTTCTACGACGGGATCTGCCGGTGGGAGGAGGGGAGCCCCACCCCGGTGCTGCACGTGGGCTGGGCCACCTTCCTCGTCCAGTCCCTCGGCCGCTTCGATGGCCAGGTGAGGGCTTTGGGGGGATCCCGAGGGTGTCTGGGGGGTCCTGGGTGGGCTCTGGGATTCCTCATGTCCTCCTGGGGGTTCCCAATTACCTCTGGGGGATCTCCAGGGTCCCCCCGATAACCTTCAGGACCCTCTGAGCCCCCATCTGTCCCCCCATGACCCCCCAGGTGCGGCAGCAGGTGACGCTGCTGTCGGAGGACCCGGCCCCCCCCGAGGCGGAGCTGGGGGGCCCCGAGGACCCCCGGGACTGCCGACGCCGCGGCCCCCGCCGCGAGTCCAAGCCCGAGGAGCCGCCGACCCCCAAGAAGGGCGGGGAGCGCCGGCCTCCCCCCCGCGCCCCCCGGCCCGAGGAGACGCCGCCCGCTCCCCCCGCGGCCCCGCCGGCCCCCGCGCCCCCCGCGCCGCCCCCCGCGCCCCCCCCGGGGCCGGTGCTGCGCTTCCGCTCGCAGAAGATGCGCGGGATGAAGGAGCTGCTCCGCGCGGCCAAAGTGAACTCAAGTGCCATCAAACTGCAGCTCACGGCGCAGTCCCAGGTGCAGCCGCGCCGCCCCCGCGCCCCCCCCCGGCGCCTACCCCCTGCCCTTCCTCAAGAGACCCCGCAAGGGCTCCTAGGGGACCCCGAAATCCCAGCGGGGGAACCCAAAAACCTGCCCCCAACACCCACCCCCTGCCCTTCCTCAGGAGACTCCGCAAAGGATCGTAGGGGGCCCCAAAATCCTGGGGGGGGACCCAAAAACCCGGTCCTGAATCACCCCACTGTGCCTGAAACAGGAGCCCACCTCTGAGACCCCAAGTCCTGTCCAGTCCCTCCTCCCCTTCCTCAGGACACCACAAAAGGGCTTGTGGGGGACCCAAAAAACCCAGCCCCAAACTCAGGGGGAACCCCCAGACCTGCCCCTGACACCCCTGTCCTTCCTCAAGAGACCCCAAAAAAGGGCTGAGAACTCCCTTTAGAGTGCAGTGAGGGCAGAGGGGTGGACTGGGGGTGGAGGAGTTGGGGGGGCTGGTTGGGGTGCGGGGGGGCTCGGGGGGCTTTGGGGAACTTTGGGTGCGGGGGGGGGGCTCGAGCGAAGCATTGAGGGACTCAGAGCTCAACGCGAGGCATTTGAGGCGTCCCGGATTTGGGGGACTCGGGGGGGGGGACTCGGGGAAAAACCCGGGGGTATCCCCCCCAAACAATAAAGTGTGTCTGTTTGTACCGAGCGCCTCGTTCTTTGGGGTCAGAACCCCCCTTTGGGACCCAGAACCCCCCTTTGGGGCCGGGGGGTTTGGGGGCGGTTCCCATGAGCCCCCGCGCGGGCGGGGTGAGCTCTCGGCTAAACTCCCGCGATGCTTCGGGCGAGGTTTCGGCGGGACGTGCGACCGCCCGCCTCCCACCACTGTCTCCGCCAATCAGCGTGCACCTTCCCTGAGCGACAGCGGGGCAGCCAATCAGGTACGTCCAGGCGATCGCCCAATGAGGGCGCAGGTAGGTGCGCACGTCACCGCTGCCCGGCACGGGGTCTCCCACCGCCCCCACCCAGGGGCGCGAGGCGGGGCTGCGCGCAGCCAGTGGCGACGGAGCTTTTGCGTTTGGCCCTGCCCTCCGCCGCACCGCCCAATCGGCGCTCGCCCCGCGCCCTCC
>NW_026138254.1:0-100320 GCF_025592945.1 Manacus candei
GAGCGGAGGGAGACGGGGTGAGTCTGGGAGCTGCTGGGATCAAAGCAGCTCCCCTAATTCCAATTATCCCTGGATTCTTCCCTCCTACCTGCCTCGGGAAGGTGCAAAACCGGGATAAACAGCAGGAATTTCAGTGCCAAGGAACATTCCAGTGCCTGTGGCTGGAAGGAAAGCTCTCAGCTCTCCTCAGGATCATTTTTCCAAGGGAAACAACTTGTCTCATCCCCCTGTTTGTTGGTTTTGGTTTTTTTTTTCCCTGTGGAAAAAAAAAGCTGGAGAAGGGGTTTTTAAGCTTTCTTTTCCCTCAGTTCTTTGGAGTTGTCACGAGTGTGGCCAGGTCTGAGCTCTGGGGGGGGCTCAGGAGACGAGGCCTGGGGGCTTTCCCGGGAAACTTGGGCTCCAAATGGGATGGGAAAAAGGTTTTCCTTGGAAGACTCGGCCCCTCCTGGAGCCGCTCTCGGGTTTTTTCCCGACCCTGCCCTTCCCAGACGGTGAAGTCACGGACCAGACAGGGCAAAACTGCTCCCAAACTGGGCTTCAGTCCCAAATTGGGGACTTTTCCGGGATTTCGACACTTGTTTTGCCGGAACGGCCCCGGCTGGGCCTGGAGCTGCTGGTCCTGATCCTGATCCTGATCCTGATCCTGATCCTGATCCTGGGCACGGACACGGCTCCGGGGGGTGGGAAAGGGAGCCAGGAATCCCTTCCCAATCTCCCCCCCAAATCTCCCCTTTCCCACTGGGATCCATTCCCTGGGGCCTGGCATTCCAGGCCCTCATCCCCAGTCCCTCTCCAGCTCTCCTGGAGCCCCTTCAGGCTCTGGAATGTGCTCCAAGCTCTCCCGGGATCCTTCCCTTCTCCAGCCTGGCCATTCCCAGCTCTCCCAGCCTGGAGCCAGAGCCTGCCATTGGATCCATCCCCAGCCCAGCTCCTCCCTGGGAAGGAGTTCCGGGAACAAGGGGGTTCCCTGGGAATCTCGGCACTCAGGGCAGGGTCTCCCTTCCCCTTTCCTGCCTTTTCCATCCCCACATTCCATGAAAATCCCTCTGAATGGATTCTGAGTGTCCTTTATCCCAGAATGGTTTGGGTGGGAAGGGATTTTAAGGCTCATCCCATTCCATGTTCAGAGACACCTCCCGCTATCCCAGGTGGCTCCAGCCTTTCCTTGGACACTCCCAGGGATCCAGGGGCAGCCACAGCTTCTCTGGGAATTCCAGCCCAGCCCCTCCCCACCCTCCCAGCCAGGAATCCCTTCCCAATCTCCCCCCCAAATCTCCCCTTTCCCACTGGGATCCATTCCCTGGGGCCTGGCATTCCAGGCCCTGATCCTCAGTCCCTCTCCAGCTCTCCTGGAGCCCCTCCAGGCTCTGGAATGTGCTCCAAGGGCTCTGGCTCTAAACCCAGCCTGGAGCCATCCCAGCCTGGAGCATCCTCCCGCTCCGTGGAATCACAGGATCCCAGAATAGTTTGGGATGGAAGGGACTTTAAATCCCATCCCATTCCATGGGCAGGGACACCTCCCACTATCCCAGGTTGTCCATCCTGGCCTGGGACACTCCCAGGGATCCAGGGGCAGCCACAGCTTCTCTGGGATTTGCTCAGAAAAGACCTTTGGGACCATCAAATCCAACCATTGTCCCAAGTCAGATCCAAGTTTTCCTTTTGTCCCTGAAAACCCCTCGTGTTCTTTTCCAGGGTGCTGACGGGACCAGCTCCTCTCCAGGCTGGGAATCCCAGGATTGTGTCGTCCTTTCCAGCCAATCTCCCCCCAGAGGGAACAAACAGGGTGAGTTGGGCTTTTCCTGGTCCTGCTTTAATCCAGGAGTTTTCCATGCTGTGGGAAAACGAGGCAGAAAAATCTTTGGGAATGACTTTTCCTGCTTTTCCCAGCGGGGTCGGCCCTGAATTCCCTGCTCTCCCACAATCCAGTGTTTAACAGGGATAATAAATGAAATGAGGGGAATTTCATGGATTCCTTTCAGTTTTAACCCCCACATGAATTCCTTTTCTCCCTCTAACCCGCCCATTCCCGGGAAAATTTGGGAAATCACCGTGTCTGAAACCTGTAATTCCATTTTCCCCCCCTTCATTCCTCACTGGATCCTTTCCCTGGATCTTCCTGCTTCCCTTTTTCCATCCAGGCTTTGAGGCATTGGACTCCTTCCTTTATTTTTCCCGGTGGGATATTCCCAAACAACCCCCCCTCCAATCCTTACAAACCCCCAATTAACAGGAAGGGAATTTTTCCTTAATTCCCTCACAATTCCTCCACAGTTCCAACCCCCCCCCCCATCCCTATCCCCGAGTTTTCCCTGGAATGTTGAGTTTTCCCCCCTTTTTATCCCGACCTGCCCCTTTTTAACACAAAAATGTCTCTCCAATTAAACTTTTCACCCCCCTCTGTGCCAAAAATGATCCCCAAACTCCCACAGTTACACGGACAAGGACGCTCATTATTTTTCCCAGCGGGAATTCCAGTGGATAACAACAAGGATTAAATAATTCTCGAGGGGTTATTTGGTTAAATGTTGGTTTATCAGGGGAAAACAACCTTTTGTTCTCCCCCTGCTGCCTCTTCCAGTGCCAGAGGTTGAGCTCCTGGTGTTTTCCCCCCCATTCCCTGCTTTTTTTCCACGTTCTCCCTGTTAAAAACAGGCAGCATTCCCAATTCCAGCCTCACCCCCTGTGGAATTCCTCCCTCTGTGGGGTTTTATCCCTCCTTTCTGTCCCAGCTGATCCTTTCCTAAACAATGGGAATAAAACCACATTCCATTCCTTGGAATCCTTTGTTTTCCTCTTGCCATTCCCAGGGGTTTTCCTGCTCTTTCACCCACCTTTCCCTTGGTTTTTTATCCCCTTTGGATTCCTTGAGTTCCCCAGGTCAGGATTTACCCCTGTTTGCCTCTTATCCCACTTTTTTTCCTTATTCTGTTCCTTGAAGGAATCAACAACATTCCTGAGGGGTTTTTTTTCCCTCCCTTTCCCTTTAATTTCGCTCCACTTGGGAATTTATTCCTCCATTTTTGGAATCTTGTTCTTAAAGTCTCCCCTTTTCCCAGCTCCTTGTCCCGAGGAATTGTATTCCCTGGGCTTCCTGCTGTCTCCACCTCTGGATCAAATCCTCATTCCCAAAGTTTTCCTGGTGTTATTTCCCTGCTGGGCCCTTTCCCAAGAAGTGTCCTGGCCCCCCAAAATCCCGGATTTCCGGGAAGCTCTTGGGTTTTTATCATTTATTGGGATTTTCATCACTCTTTTTCCACTGCTGACATTCCCAAGGTAGTTTTAGTTGTTCCCTAGAAAACACCTCCATGGAATGGTTTTTTTGGGAAGCTTTAGAGCCACTCCTCTGCTTCCCTATGCTCCTGTAATTCCTGAGGGGTCCTTATTTGGGAATCCAGTCAAAAATCTTAATTAATAGCCAGGAAAACAGGAATTCCAGGGGGTTTGGCCACTAGGAAGCCACGTTGGGATTGGAACTGCTGTTTCCATGTGTCCTGCAAAGGAAAATCACCCTAAACCACAAAATCCCACTTGTTTTTTCCAGCTTCTCCCTCCAAAGCCGTGGTGTATCCCATATTCTCTGCAGCCCTGGCCAGCAGGAAAAGGTGAGATCTTGTTCCAGTCTCTCCAGGAGTGATGGAATCCTTAGGACAGGGGGATGGTTTGATCCCAAGGTACCCTCATCCCGGGAGTGCCACAGCCCTGGGGGGGTTTGGGTGGAACCTGGGAATGGGTTGGGTGGGAAGGGACCTCAAAGCTCATCCAGGTCCACCTGGAACAGGGACACTTCCCACTATCCCAGGGAATCCAGCCCGGCCTGGGACACTGCCAGGGATCCAGGGGCAGCCACAGCTCCTCTGGGAATTCCAGCCCAGCCCCTCCCCACCCTCCCAGCCAGGAATCCCTTCCCAATCTCCCCCCAAATCTCCCCTTTCCCACTGGGATCCATTCCCTGGGGCCTGGCATTCCAGGCCCTCATCCCCAGTCCCTCTCCAGCTCTCCTGGAGCCCCTTCAGCCTCTGGAATGTGCTCCAAGCTCTCCCAGGATCCTTCCCTTCTCCAGCCTGGCCATTCCCAGCTCTCCCAGCCTGGAGCCAGAGCCTGCCATTGGATCCATCCCCAGCCCAGCTCCTCCCTGGGAAGGAGTTCCGGGAACAAGGGGGTTCCCTGGGAATCTCGGCACTCAGGGAAGGGTCTCCCTTCCCCTTTCCTGCCCTTTCCATCCCCACATTCCAGAAAAATCCCTCTGAGTGGATTCCGTGTGTCTTCTATTTCAAAATGCTTTGGGTGGGAAGGGACCTCAAAGCTCATCCAGTTCCAACCCCGACACCTCCCGCTATCCCAGGTGGCTCCAACCTTTCCTTGGACACTCCCAGGGATCCAGGGGCAGCCACAGCTTCTCTGGGAATTCCAGCCCAGCCCCTCCCCACCCTCCCAGCCAGGAATCCCTTCCCAATCTCCCCCCAAATCTCCCCTTTCCCACTGGGATCCATTCCCTGGGGCCTGGCATTCCAGGCCCTCATCCCCAGTCCCTCTCCAGCTCTCCTGGAGCCCCTTCAGCCTCTGGAATGTGCTCCAAGCTCTCCCAGGATCCTTCCCTTCTCCAGCCTGGCCATTCCCAGCTCTCCCAGCCTGGAGCCAGAGCCTGCCATTGGATCCATCCCCAGCCCAGCTCCTCCCTGGGAAGGAGTTCCGGGAACAAGGGGGTTCCCTGGGAATCTCGGCACTCAGGGAAGGGTCTCCCTTCCCCTTTCCTGCCCTTTCCATCCCCACATTCCAGAAAAATCCCTCTGAGTGGATTCCGTGTGTCTTCTATTTCAAAATGCTTTGGGTGGGAAGGGACCTCAAAGCTCATCCAGTTCCAACCCCGACACCTCCCGCTATCCCAGGTGGCTCCAACCTTTCCTTGGACAGTCCCAGGGATCCAGGGGCAGCCACAGCTCCTCTGGGAATTCCAGCCCAGCCCCTCCCCACCCTCCCAGCCAGGAATCCCTTCCCAATCTCCCCCCCAAACCTCCCATCCCTCATCCTCAACCCGTTTTGTTCCCAATAAACCCCCTCCCGAGCCGAGTTCACTGTGACCATCCAACCAAACGAGTTCCAGTCGCTCCCGAAGGAGCCAAAATAAACATTCCCAAACTCCTGGCTCCCCTTCTCCCTGGCTGCTGAAAGGGATCTGCTTCCAATGTTTGCTTTGCCTCCTCCCTTGGCTTTTCCGGACACCTCCCGCGCCGCGCGCGGAGCCCTGGAAAACATGGAAAATCCCAGGAGCTTCCAAAGCACTTCTGGATTTCCCGTCGTCCCCTGGGAGAGCCGATGAGCTCCAGCTTTTCCCGAGGGATGTGCTTTGTGCTCTGGAAGTTCTCCTCGGGATCCAGAGCTGTGAAACTGTTTGGTGTTGCTCCAGATTAATTCCACACCTTCCGTGAGATTCATTCCCGGGCTTTCCAGGGTCGCTGCACAACCACTGGAATTCCACGCTTTGGGATTGTTTAAGTGTCCCTTCACAGGGAAGGAGTCCTTCCCAGTATCCCATCAGCTCTCTGGCAGTGGGAAGCCGTTCCCTCCTTGTCCCCTCATTCCATACCCTCTCCAGCTCTCCTGGAGCCCCTTTAGGCACTGGAAAGGGCTCCAAGGTTTTCCTGGATCCTTCTCTTCTCCAGGTGGACGTTCTCAGCTCTCCCATTCCTGGATCCACACCTGGTGATTCCAGGTGTTTCCACATCCCTTATCCTTGGCTTTGTCCAGGTATCCCACATGGATCAGGTGTGGGAAGGGACCTCAAAGCTCATCCCATCCCATCCCATGAGCTGGGAACCTTCCACTGTTCCCTTCATGGGTCTCACCCTCTACTCCTCACTTTGCTGTTTGTCCCTTCAGTTTTGCTGCTGGATTTCCAAAATCTTGGGGTTAGGATGGCAAAGATGCTTAATCCAATTATGGCTTTTCCTGGATCCTCCCTCCACAGCTCCTGGAAAGCTTTGCTCTCCCTGAAATGCTCCGGAATCACAACAATTAACTCTTTTCCCTCTGTTTTCCGGGGTTTCCAGGCCGCTGGACGAGATTCCGCCTCCGTTTGGGAGCAGCCCGCCTGGAAAAGTCCCTCACACCTCCCAGAAAAGCAGGAAGGCCAAGGAGCTCTGCAGACGTTCCAGGGATCAGATGATCATTGTAAGGATGTGCTGGGTCCTGGGGCGGGGAATTTTGGGATGAGGAAACCCGGAATATTCCACCAGGGAATCCCAAAAGGAGCTGTTGGGCAGCTTAAGGCGTGGCAGCAGCTGGAAAATCCACTGCTGTGGTTTCCCTGGGATTAACACTTGGGGAATTCCACGGGGATTTATGGAACATAACGTTTAATAAAATATCAGGAAGCTCAGCCAAGGCTTTATGGATTCCAGAGGATTTGGCTGGATGGTTTCCCTTTCCCACGGCTTCCTGGGGGAGCAGAGGGGGCTCCCAGCTGGAAATGGGAGCAGGAATCAGGAATGGGCAGCTGGGAGCAGCTCCCTCCTGAGAAACACTTTAAATTCAATTTAGTCCCCTTAAAATGAGGGAAAAGGGTTTTTTTTTTTCCCCTCAGTTTAAACCTGAAAAATTGGGGAAAAAAAAAAAGAGCTCCCAGAATTTTAACTCCAAATTGATGGTAAAGGTGAGGGGGTTTTACCACTGAAATGTTTTGGCAAAAAAACCATGTTTTTAGGGAGTTTGTGAGGGGATTTGGGGTAAAAATGGCGGGTTTGGAGCAGTTGGAGGAAGGCTCTGAGGGGATTTGAGGTAAAAAACAGGGTTTTGGGGACTTTGAGAGGTGATTCGGGGTAAAAGTTGCAATTTTGGTGAGTTTTGGGGTAGCGTGAGGGGATTTGGGGCGAAAGCGTGGGCTGTGATGAGTTTAAGGGGGAATTTGGGGTAAAAGGCACGTTTTTGGAGAGTTTGTGAGGGGATTTCAGGTCAAAGTGGTGTTTTCAGGGAGCTTAAGGGGGAATTTCAGGTAAAACCCATGTTTTTGGGGAGTCAAAGGGGATTTGGGGCAAAAGTGGTGTTTTTGAGGAGTCTGTGAGGGGATTTGGGGGAAAAATGGCAGGTTTGGAGCAGTTGGAGGAAGGCTCTGAGGGGATTTGAGGTAAAACCCAGGTTTTCGGGGTAAAAGTTGCAATTTTGGTGAGTTTTGGGGTAGTGTGAGGGGGTTTGGGGCGAAAGCGTGGGCTGTGATGAGTTTAAGGGGGAATTTGGGGTAAAAGGCACGTTTTTGGAGAGTTTGTGAGGGCATTTCGGGTTAAAATGGTGCTTGGGGGGAGTTTGAGGGGGAATTTCAGGTGAAACCCATGCTTTTGGGGAGTCAAAGGGGATTTGGGGCAAAAGTGGTGTTTTTGAGGAGTTTGTGAGGGGATTTGGGGTAAAAATGGCGGTTTTGGAGCAGTTGGAGGAAGGCTCTGAGGGGATTTGAGGTAAAAAGCAGGGTTTTGGGGACTTTGAGTGGTGATTTGGGGTAAAAGTTGCAATTTTGGTGAGTTTTGGGGTAGTGTGAGGGGATTTGGGGCGAAAGCGTGGGCTGTGATGAGTTTGAGGGGGAATTTGGGGTAAAAGCCACGTTTTTGGAGAGTTTGTGAGGGGATTTCAGGTCAAAGTGGTGTTTTCAGGGAGCTTAAGGGGGAATTTCAGGTAAAACCCATGTTTTTGGGGAGTCAAAGGGGATTTGGGGCAAAAGTGGTGTTTTTGAGGAGTTTGTGAGGGGATTTGGGGTAAAAATGGCGGTTTTGGAGCAGGTGGAGGAAGGCTCTGAGGGGATTTGAGGTAAAAAGCAGGGTTTTGGGGACTTTGAGTGGTGATTTGGGGTAAAAGTTGCAATTTTGGTGAGTTTTGGGGTAGTGTGAGGGGATTTGGGGCAAAAACGTGGGCTGTGATGAGCTTAAGGGGGAATTTGGGGTAAAAGCCACGTTTTTGGAGAGTTTGTGAGGGGATTTCGGGTCAAAGTGGTGTTTTCAGGGAGCTTAAGGGGGAATTTCAGGTAAAACCCATGTTTTTGGGGAGTCAAAGGGGATTTGGGGCAAAAGTGGTGTTTTTGAGGAGTTTGTGAGGGGATTTGGGGGAAAAATGGCGGGTTTGGAGCAGGTGGAGGAAGGCTCTGAGGGGATTTGAGGTAAAAAACAGGGTTTTGGGGACTTTGAGTGGTGATTTGGGGTAAAAGTTGCAATTTTGGTGAGTTTTGGGGTAGCGTGAGGGGATTTGGGGCGAAAGCGTGGGCTGTGATGAGTTTAAGGGGGAATTTGGGGTAAAAGCCACGTTTTTGGAGAGTTTGTGAGGGGATTTCGGGTTAAAATGGTGCTTGGGGGGAGTTTGAGGGGGAATTTCAGGTGAAACGCATGTTTTTGGGGAGTCTAAGGGGATTTGGGGCAAAAGTGGTGTTTTTGAGGAGTTTGTGAGGGGATTTGGGGTAAAAATGGCGGTTTTGGAGCAGGTGGAGGAAGGCTCTGAGGGGATTTGAGTTAAAAAGCAGGGTTTTGGGGACTTTGAGTGGTGATTTGGGGTAAAAGTTGCAATTTTGGTGAGTTTTGGGGTAGTGTGAGGGGATTTGGGGCAAAAACGTGGGCTGTGATGAGCTTAAGGGGGAATTTGGGGTAAAAGCCACGTTTTTGGAGAGTTTGTGAGGGGATTTCGGGTCAAAGTGGTGTTTTCAGGGAGCTTAAGGGGGAATTTCAGGTAAAACCCATGTTTTTGGGGAGTCAAAGGGGATTTGGGGCAAAAGTGGTGTTTTTGAGGAGTTTGTGAGGGGATTTGGGGGAAAAATGGCGGGTTTGGAGCAGGTGGAGGAAGGCTCTGAGGGGATTTGAGGTAAAAAACAGGGTTTTGGGGACTTTGAGAGGTGATTCGGGGTAAAAGTTGCAATTTTGGTGAGTTTTGGGGTAGCGTGAGGGGATTTGGGGCGAAAGCGTGGGCTGTGATGAGTTTGAGGGGGAATTTGGGGTAAAAGGCACGTTTTTGGAGAGTTTGTGAGGGGATTTCAGGTTAAAATGGTGCTTGGGGGGAGTTTGAGGGGGAATTTCAGGTGAAACGCATGTTTTTGGGGAGTCAAAGGGGATTTGGGGCAAAAGTGGTGTTTTTGAGGAGTTCGTGAGGGGATTTGGGGTAAAAATGGCAGGTTTGGAGCAGTTGGAGGAAGGCTCTGAGGGGATTTGAGGTAAAACCCAGGTTTTTGGGGACTTTGAGGGGTGATTCAGGGTAAAAGTTGCATTTTCAGTGAGTTTTAGGGGAGTCTGAGGGAACTTGGGCTGAAAGTGGCATTTTTGGTGAGTTTGAGGGGGAATTCGGGGTAAAAGTCCCGATTTTAATTCCTTTCAGGGGGTTTGGGGTAGCAATGGTGGGGTTGGAGCAGTTTGTGGAATGATCTGAGGGGATTTAAGGTAAAAAACAGGTTTTTGGGGACTTTGAGGGGTGATTTGGGGTAAAAGTGGCATTTTTTTGTGAGTTTGAGGGGGAATTTCGGGTAAACCCCATGTTTTGGGGTGTTTGGAAGGGGATTTTTGGTGAAAGTGGTATTTTTGATGAGTTTGAGGGGGAATTTGGGGTAAAAGTCCCGATTTTAATCCATTTCAGGGGGTTTGGGTAAAAATGGCAAGTTTGGAGGAGTTTGAGGAAGGCTCTGAGGGGATTTGAGGTAAAATACAGGGTTTTGGTGACTTTGAGGGGAATTTTGGGATGAACTCAAATTTTTCATGAGTTTTGAGGGAGTTTGAGGGGATTTGGGATAAAAGTGGCAGTTTTGGTGAGTCTGAGAGGGAATTTGGGGTAGCTCCCACATTTTTGGGGAGTTTGTGAGGGAATTTGGGGTAAAAGTGGCATTTTTGTTGAGTTTGAGGGGGAATTTGGGGTAAAAGTCCTGATTTTAATCGATTGGAGGGATTTGGGTTAAAAATGGCGAGTTTGGAGGAGTTTGAGGAAGGATCTGAGGGGATTTGAGGTAAAAATCAGGTTTTGGGGGACTTCCTGACAAAATCAGGTTTGGAAGTAAAAGTCAGGTTTTTGGGAGTGGTGATTTGGGGTAAAAGTCACATTTTCAGGGAGGTTTTGGGGAATGTGGGGGGGATTTGTAGTAAAAGTGGCATTATTGGGAAGTTTGAGGGGGAATTTGGGGTAAAAATCACATTTTCAGGGAGGTTTTGGGGAATGTGGGGGGGATTTGTAGTAAAAGTGGCATTATTGGGAAGTTTGAGGGGGAATTTGGGGTGAAGCCCACATTTTTGGGGAGTTTGTGAGGGGATTTGGGGTAAAAGTGTTATTTTTGGAGGAGCTTGAGGGGAAATTAAGGGTAAAAGTCCAGATTTTAATCTGTTTGGGGGGATTTGGGGTAAAAATGGTGGGTTTGGAGGAGTTTGAGGGAGGCTCTGAGGGGATTTGAGGTAAAAAACAGGGATTTAGGGAACCCAAACAGCTTTCTCTTCCCTCTATCCCCAGATAAAAATGACTCATTTTCAGAGAGCTGACCGAAACCCCACAGTTTTCCTTTTGTTTTGTTTTCTTTTTTTAATTTTTGTGAGGCTCTTTCCCATTTTTTCCCCTCAGTTGATCTCCCTCCACCCTCGCTCCAAATAATTCCCCGTCCTCCCAATTCATCTGGAAGCAAACACTTCCCCCTGGAGCCGACTGGGAGCCTCACCCCTGAGCCCCAGCAGCTCTGGAATGTTCCCCTGGATGTCTCTCTCCCCTCAGGACGCGGGGCAGAAGCACTTTGGAGCCATCGTGTGCAAATCCTGCGGGATGATCTACTCGGCTGCCAGCCCGGAGGACGAGGCCCAGCACATCCAGCACCACCAGAGGTTCCTGGAGGGGCTCAGATACGTGGTGAGGGGATACCTGGGGTCAGGATTGGCTGGGATGTGGATCTCCTGAGGGTGGGAATCTCTGCAGTGGGATCTGGACAGGGCTGGGTCCATGGGGGTCAACGAGTGCCACGTCCTTCACTTGGATCGACCCCATGGGATGCCCCGAGCTGGCCCAGCACATCCAGCACCACGAGAGGTTCCTGGAGGGGCTCAGATATGTGGTGAGGGGATACCTGGGGTCAGGATTGGGTGGGATGTGGATCTCCTGAGGGCAGGAATCTCTGTGGAGGGATCTGGACAGGTCCATGTGAGGGAGGTGGTGTGGGGATTGATTAGTGCCACGTCCTTCACTTGGATCGACCCCATGGGATGCCCCGAGCTGGCCCAGCACATCCAGCACCACCAGAGGTTCCTGGAGGGGCTCAGATATGTGGTGAGGGGATACCTGGGGTCAGGATTGGGTGGGATGTGGATCTCCTGAGGGCAGGAATCTCTGCAGTGGGGTCTGGACAGGGCTGGGTCCATGGGGATCAACGAGTGCCACGTCCTTCACTTGGATCGACCCCATGGGATGCCCCAAGCTGGCCCAGCACACCCAGCACCACGAGAGGTTCCTGGAGGGGCTCAGATACGTGGTGAGGGGATACCTGGGGTCCAGATTGGCTGGGATGTGGATCTCCTGAGGGTGGGAATCTCTGCAGTGGGATCTGGACAGGGCTGGGTCCATGGGGGTCAACGAGTGCCACGTCCTTCACTTGGATCACTTGGATTGACCCCATGGGATGCCCCAAGCTGGCCCAGCACATCCAGCACCACGAGAGGTTCCTGGAGGGGCTCAGATACGTGGTGAGGGCACACCTGCGGTCCAGATTGGCTGGGATGTGGATCTCCTGAGGGTGGGAATCTCTGCAGTGGGATCTGGACAGGTCCATGGGAGGGAGGTGGTGTGGGAATCGATGAGTGCCACGTCCTTCACTTGGATCGACCCCATGGGATGCCCCAAGCTGGCCCAGCACATCCAACACCACCAGAGGTTCCTGGAGGGGCTCAGATACGTGGTGAGGGCACACCTGGGGTCAGGATTGGATGGGATGTAGATCTCCTGAGGGTGGGAATCTCTGCAGTGGGATCTGGACAGGCTGGATCCCCACGGTGTGGGAATCAATGAGTGCCACGTCCTTCACTTGGATCACTTGGATCGACCCCATGGAATGCCCCGAGCTGGGCAAAGGAGTGGCTGGAAAGCTGCCTGGTGGGGAAAAAAAAGGCTGGGAAAAATTCCTTCATGGAAAGGGTTCTCCAGCCCTGGCATGGGGGTGGAGTCCCCAACCCTGGAGGGATCCAAGATCCCCATGGATGTGGCACTTGGGGACATGGATCAGTGACAGGAGAATTGTTGGGCTCTGTGTTCCCCAGGGGCTTTTCCAGCCTGGAATATCCACAATTCCCTGTCCAGGTACAGCCAGGCAAACATTTTGTGTCCAGAGGGGAGGCTGAAGTGCAGTTTGGGTTGTTTGGGTGATGGATGGGATGTGACTTAATTCCCGAAAGCCGGAGCGGTTCGTGTTCCAGCAGCCTCTGCCAGAGGCCTCCCTGAATCACTTCCTCCCTCCTCCCTTGTTTGTCTGGGATGTTTTTCCCCCTCTCCCTGGCAGGGCTGGAAGAAGGAGCGAGTTGTGGCGGAGTTCTGGGACGGGAAGATCGTGCTGATCCTCCCGACTGACCCCAAATACGCCGTCAGGAAGGTACACGAGTGTTTGGTTTGGGATTCCTCCTGGGCATGAGCTCTGTGCTGGCTCAGGTCCCCAAACCCCTCCCTGCAGGGTGGTGACAGGGCACAGGGAGAGCTCAGGGGGGCTGGGGTGGGAGTTTGGGGGGGTTGAACCCTCATCCTGACACATCCTCACCCTCCTCCATGTCCCAGCACAGCCTGATCCCAACACAGCCTGATCCCAACACAGCCTGATCCCTCCTGTCCCAGCACAGCCTGATCCTTCCTGTCCCAACAGTGCCTGATCCCATCACAGCCTGATCCCAAAACAGCCTGATCCCTCTTTTCCCAGCACAGCCTGATCCCAACACAACCTGATCCCAGCACAGCCTGATCCTTCCTGTCCCAACATTCTCTGATCCCTCTTTTCCCAGCACGGCCTGATCCCAACACAACCTGATCCCTCTTTTCCTGGAGCTCTCTGATCCCAGCTCAGCCCGATCCCAACACAGCCTGATCCCTCCTGTCCCAGGACAGTCTGATCCCAACACAACCTGATCCCTCTTTTCCTGAAGCTCTCTGATCCCAACCCAGCCCGATCCCAGCACAACCTGACCCCTCTTTTTCCAGCACAACTTGATCCCAGCACAGCCTGATCCTTCCTGTCCCAACATTCTCTGATCCCTCTTTTCCCAGCACAGCTTGATCCCAACACAACCTGATCCCTCTTTTCCTGGAGCTCTCTGATCCCAACACAACCTGATCCCTCTTTTCCTGGAGCTCTCTTTTCCCAGCACAGCTCGATCCCAACACAACCTGATCCCTCTTTTCCCAGCCCAGCCCGATCCCAACACAACCTGATCCCTCTTTTCCCAGCCCAGCCCGATCCCAACACAACCTGATCCCTCTTTTCCCAGCACAGCTTGATCCCAACACAACCTGCTCCCTCTTTTCCTGCAGCTCTCTGATCCCAACACAACCTGATCCCTCTTTTCCTGAAGCTCTGTGATCCCAGCCCAGCCTGATCCCAACACAACCTGATCCTTCCTGTCCCAACATTCTCTGATCCCTCTTTTCCCAGCACGGCCTGATCCCAACACAACCTGATCCCTCTTTTCCTGCAGCTCTCTGATCCCAGCCCAGCCCGATCCCAACACAACCTGATCCCAACACAACCTGATCCCAACACAACCTGATCCCTCTTTTCCTGGAGCTCTCTGATCCCAGCCCAGCCCAATCCCAACACAACCTGATCCCTCTTTTCTGAAGCTCTCTGATCCCAACACAACCTGATCCCAGCACAACCTGATCCCTCTTTTCCTGCTGCTCTCTGATCCCAGCCCAGCCCGATCCCAACACAGCCTGATCCCTCTTTTCCTGCAGCTCTCTGATCCCACAACCTGATCCCTCTTTTCCCAGCACAGCCCGATCCCAACACAACCTGATCCCTCTTTCCTGCAGCTCTCTGATCCCAGCCCAGCCCGATCCCATGTCTCCCAACCCATCCCGATCCGCTCCTCCCCGTCCACCCTCCCCATGGCCATGAACTCTTCCCTCCCCCGTGGAACCCCGGGATAATTCCCTGGCATTCCCCCCTTTTCCCGGCGGCGTTCCCGCCCGTTGATCCCGGTGTTTTGCAGGCGGAGGAGGTTCGGGAGATCGTGGATGACGAGCTGGGATTCCAGCAGGTGGCCCTGGGCTGCCCGGCCCAGAGCAGGACCTACCTGTTCGTGTGCGAGGGGAGGATGGTCGTGGGCTGTCTGCTGGCCGAGCCCATCAAACAGGCATGTCTTAATTAATAATTAATTACTAATTAACCCCAATTACCTGTTCTTAATTACTAATTAACCCCAATTACCTGTTCGTGTGGGAGGGGAGGATGGTCGTGGGCTGCCTGCTGGCCGAGCCCATCAAACAGGCATGTCTTAATTACCTCATTAATTAACCCCAATTAATTAACCCCAATTACCTGTTCGTGTGCGGGGGGAGGATGGTCGTGGGCTGCCTGCTGGCCGAGCCCATCAAACGGGCATGTCTTAATTAATAATTAACCCAAATTAATTAACCCCAATTACCTGTTCGTGTGCGGGGGGAGGATGGTTGTGGGCTGTCTGCTGGCCGAGCCCATCAAACAGGCACGTGTTAATTACCTCATTAATTACTAATTAACCCCAAATACCTGTTTATGGACTGTCTGCTGGCCGAGCCCATCAAACAGGCATGTCTTAATTACCTCATTAACCCTAATTAATTAACCCCAATTACCTGTTCGTGTGTGAAGGGAGGATGGCCGTGGGCTGTCTGCTGGCCGAGCCCATCAAACAGGCATGTCTTAATTACCTCATTAATTAACCCTAATTACCTGATTGTGGGCTGTCTGCTGGCCGAGCCCATCAAACAGGCACGTGTTAATTAATAATTACTAATTAACCCCAATAATTAACCCCAATTACCTGTTCTTAATTACTAATTAACCCCAATTAATTAACCCCAATTACCTGTTCGTGGGCTGTCTGCTGGCCGAGCCCATCAAACAGGCACGTCTTAATTACTAATTAATCCCAATTACCTGTTCTTAGTTACTAATTAACCCCAATTACCTGTTCGAGGGGTGTCTGCTGGCCGAGCCCATCAAACAGGCACCTCTTAATTACTAATTAACCCCAACTAATTAACCCAAATTACCTGTTCTTAGTTACTAATTAACCCAAATTACCTGTTGGTGTGAATCAGGAAATCACAGTCCCAAAAGTCATCGGGAAACCCCAAATAACCTCTGAAATTCTTCCCAAAACAGGGCCTGAACAATTCCAGGGTTCTGGAATTACATCCTTAGGAAGGGCCTGAACAATTCCAGGGTTCTGGAATTACATCCTTAGGAAGGGCCTGAACAATTCCAGGGTTCTGGAATTACATTCTTAGGAAGGGCCTGAACAATTCCAGGGTTCTGGATTTCCATTTTCAGGAAGGGCCTGAACAATTCCAGGGTTCTGGAATTACATCCTTAGGAAGGGCCTGAACAATTCCAGGGTTCTGGATTCCCATTTTCAGGAAGGGCCTGAACAATTCCAGGGTTCTGGAATTAAATTTTTAAGAAGGGCCGGAACAATTCCAGGGCTCTGGATTTCCATTCTTAGGAAGGGCCTGAACAATTCCAGGGTTCTGGATTTCCATTCTTAGGAAGGGCCTGAACAATTCCAGGGTTCTGGATTCCCATTTTCTCCCGGGAATTTGTCCTTCTAATTCAGGGATCCAGCTTCATTCCCGGTCTGATCCCCCCCAGTGCATTTTTTGAGGGGAATTCCAGGAGTGTGAGGAAAATGTTTGGAGGGTGGGAGGTGAAAGAAGGAGGAAGAAGCTCTTCTTTGGGATTTCAACTGAGCCTTTGGGCATGGCCAGGGGTTTTCCTGGGAAAGGACCCAAAGGATCATCCCATTCCGTGGGCAGAGACACTTCCCAACATCCCAGGGAATCCAGCCCGGCCTGGGACACTTGTGTGCTGGGAAAGTGGGAAATCCACGTTGGGGTGATCCCAAGCAGCACCTTCCATCCCTGGGAGTGTCCCAGGCCAGGCTGGACAGCATGGAATGGGATCCCATGGAATGGGATGGGATTTAAGGGCCCTTCCCACCCAAACCAGTCTGGGATTCCAGGATAAAGGACACTCAGGATCCACTCAAAGGGGTTTTTCTGGAATGTGGGGATGGAAAAGGCAGGAAAGGGGAAGGGAGACCCTTCCCTGAGTGCCGAGATTCCCAGGGAACCCCCTTGTTCCCGGAACTCCTTCCCAGGGAGGAGCTGGGCTGGGGATGGATCCAATGGCAGGCTCTGGCTCCAGGCTGGGAGAGCTGGGAATGGCCAGGCTGGAGAAGGGAAGGATCCCGGGAGAGCTTGGAGCACATTCCAGAGGCTGAAGGGGCTCCAGGAGAGCTGGAGAGGGCCTGGGGATGAGGGCCTGGAATGCCAGGCCCCAGGGAATGGATCCCAGTGGGAAAGGGGAGATTTGGGGGGGAGATTGGGAAGGGATTCCTGGCTGGGAGGGTGGGGAGGGGCTGGGCTGGAATTCCCAGAGAAGCTGTGGCTGCCCCTGGATCCCTGGCAGTGTCCAAGGCCGGGCTGGATTCCCTGGGATAGCAGGAGGTGTCCCTGAACATGGAATGGGATGGGATTTGAGGTCCCTTCCCACCCAAACCATTCCAGGATTCTGGGATCCCCAAAAAGCAAGGATGCACCTTTTCCCATCGCTTTGGGCTTTCCCTCCCCTGCATTCCCGTGGTTCCCACGGAGAAGGGAAGAGCCTGGCAGGGTTTCTCTTGGAGCAATCCCGCATCCAAGCACGGGAAAACCGGGATGCAGCTGCCTGGTTTTCCTGGGGTTCGATGGGATATTGGGAAGGGATTCCCGGCTGGGAGGGTGGGGAGGGGCCGGGCTGGAATTCCCAGAGAAGCCGTGGCTGCCCCTGGATCCCTGGAATATCCAGGTTGAGCAGGGTGTGTCCCACTGGCCCGACTGATCCCGGTGTTCCCCGCAGGCGTTCCGGGTGCTGTCGGATCCGTGCCCGTGTCCCGGCCCGGATTCCCAGCAGGGAATTCCGAGGGCCTGGCGCTGCTCGGCGGATCCGGAGCCGGCCGTGTGCGGGATCAGCCGGATCTGGGTGCTGGGGACGCGGCGCCGCTGCGGCATCGCCCGGCGCCTCCTGGACACCCTCAGGTGGGGACATTCCCCCGGGAATTCCGGGCGGGAAAACCGGGATCTGGGGCGCTCAGGGGAAGGGATCCGTGTGGGAAGTCGAGCCTGGAATTCCCGGCTGTGCGTGGGGGGATGTTTTGGTTTAAAATCTTAAATGTTTTCGCTTCAAATCAGTAATTTTTTAAATTTAAAAATCGATGTTTTCATTTCAAATAATTAATATTTTTATTTCAAATCAATATTTTTGTTTGTAGTCATTCATATTTTAATTTAAAATAAGTATAATTTGAAATCATTAATATTTTGATTTTAAATCAATATTTTTATTTAATATTTTAGTTTAAAATCAGTATAATTTGAAATCATTAGTGTTTTTATATAGAATCAACATTTTTATTCATAGGCATTACTAATTTAATTTAAAATCAATATTATTTCAAATCATTAATAGTTTTATTTAGAATCAATATTTTTATTTTTAGCCATTAATATTTGAATTTGAAATCAATATTATTTCCAATCATTAATATTTTATTTAAAATCAGTATTTATAGTAATTAATATTTTTATTTAAAAATCAATATTTTTATTTGAAATAATTAATATTTTTAGAATCAATATTTTTATTTATAATTATTAATATTTTAATTTAAAAATCAATATTTTCATTTCAAATCATCCATATTTTGATTTGAAATCAATATTTTTATTTAATATTTTAATTTAAAATCAGTATAATTTCAAATCATTAATATTTTTATATAGAATCATTATTTTTATTTGTAGTCATTAATATTTTATTTTCAAATCAATATCATTTGAAATCATTAATATTTTTATATAGAATCAGTATTTTTATTTATAGTCATTAATATTTTAATTCAAAATCAGTATAATTTGAAATCATTAATATTTTTATTTAGAATCAATATTTTTATTTATAGCCATTAATATTTTAATTTAAAATCAATATTATTTGAAATCATTAATATTTTCATCTAGAACCAATATTTTTATTTATAGTCATTCATATTTTAATTAAAAATCAATATAATTTGAAATCATTAATATTTTTATTTAGAATCAATATTTTTATTTGTAGTCATTTTTTTTTAATTGAAAAATCAATATTTTCATTTCAAATCATTCATATTTTGATTTGAAATCAATATTTTTATTTGTAGTCATTAATGTTTTAATTAAAAATCAGTATAATTTCAAATAATTCATATTTTGATTTAGAATCAATATTTTTATAGGCATTAATATTTTCATTTGAAATCAATATTATTTCAAATCATTAGTATTTTATTTAAAATCAGTATTTATAGTCATTAATATATCAATTTAAAAATCAATATTTTCATTTCAAATAATTCATATATTTATTTTCAAATCAATATCATTTGAAATCATTAATATTTTTATTTAGAATTAATATTTTTATTCATAGTTATTAATATTTTAATTTGAAATCAATGTAATTTGAAATCGTTAATATTTATATTTAGAATCAATAGTTTTATTTATAGCCATTCATATTTTAATTTAAAATCAATATTTTTAGGCCATCTCATCCATCCCATCCTTCCCATCCCATCCATCCATCCCATCCCATCCCATCCCATCCCATCCCATCCCATCCCATCCCATCCCATCCATCCCATCCCATCCCATCCCATCCCATCCCACCCCATCCCATCCCATCCTTCCCATCCCATCCCATCCCATCCCATCCCATCCCATCCCATCCCATCCCATCCCATCCCATCCCATCCCATCCCATCCCATCCATCCCATCCCATCCCGTCCCATCCCATCCATCCCATCCATCCTATCCCATCCCTTCCATCCCATCCCATCCCATCCCATCCCATCCCATCCATCCCATCCCATCCCATCCATCCCATCCCATCCCATCCCATCCATCCCATCCCATCCCGTCCCATCCCGTCCCGTCCCGTCCCATCCCATCCCATCCCATCCCATCCCATCCCATCCCATCCATCCCATCCCATCCCATCCATCCCATCCCATCCATCCCATCCATCCCATCCCATCCCATCCCATCCCATCCTTCCCATCCCATCCCATCCCATCCCATCCCATCCCATCC
Source organism: Manacus candei (assembly GCF_025592945.1). NCBI lineage: Eukaryota > Metazoa > Chordata > Aves > Passeriformes > Pipridae > Manacus > Manacus candei. The sequence continues at coordinate 19,337 of NW_026138254.1, forward strand.
CATCCCATCCCATCCCATCCATCCCATCCCATCCCATCCCATCCCATCCCATCCATCCCATCCCATCCCGTCCCATCCCATCCATCCCATCCATCCTATCCCATCCCTTCCATCCCATCCCATCCCATCCCATCCCATCCCATCCCATCCCATCCATCCCATCCCATCCCGTCCCATCCCGTCCCGTCCCGTCCCATCCCATCCCATCCCATCCCATCCCATCCCATCCCATCCATCCCATCCCATCCCATCCATCCCATCCCATCCATCCCATCCATCCCATCCCATCCCATCCCATCCCATCCTTCCCATCCCATCCCATCCCATCCCATCCCATCCCATCCCATCCCATCCCATCCATCCCATCCCATCCCATCCCATCCCATCCCATCCATCCCATCCCATCCCGTCCCATCCCATCCATCCCATCCATCCTATCCCATCCCTTCCATCCCATCCCATCCCATCCCATCCCATCCCATCCCATCCCATCCATCCCATCCCATCCCATCCATCCCATCCCATCCCATCCCATCCCGTCCCATCCCGTCCCGTCCCGTCCCATCCCATCCCATCCCATCCCATCCCATCCCATCCCATCCCATCCCATCCATCCCATCCCACCCCATCCCATCCCATCCTTCCCATCCCATCCCATCCCATCCCATCCCATCCCATCCCATCCCATCCCATCCCATCCATCCCATCCCATCCCATCCCATCCCATCCCATCCATCCCATCCCATCCCGTCCCATCCCATCCATCCCATCCATCCTATCCCATCCCTTCCATCCCATCCCATCCCATCCCATCCCATCCATCCCATCCCATCCCATCCATCCCATCCCATCCCATCCCATCCATCCCATCCCATCCCGTCCCATCCCGTCCCATCCCATCCCATCCCATCCCATCCCATCCCATCCATCCCATCCCATCCCATCCATCCCATCCCATCCATCCCATCCATCCCATCCCATCCCATCCCATCCCATCCATCCCATCCCATCCCATCCCACCCCATCTATGCCATCCCATCCCATCCCATCCATCCCATCCATCCCATCCATCCCATCCCATCCCATCCCATCCCATCCCATCCCATCCCATCCATCCCATCCCATCCCATCCCATCCCATCCATCCCATCCCATCCCATCCCATCCCATCCCATCCATCCCATCCCATCCCATCCATCCCATCCCATCCCATCCCATCCCATCCATCCCATCCCATCCATCCCATCCCATCCCATCCCATCCCACCCCATCCATCCCATCCCATCCCATCCATCCCATCCCATCCCATCCCATCCCATCCCATCCCATCCATCCCATCCCATCCCATCCATCCCATCCCATCCATCCCATCCATCCCATCCCATCCCATCCCATCCATCCCATCCATCCCATCCCATCCATCCCATCCATCCCATCCATCCCATCCCATCCATCCCATCCCATCCCATCCATCCCATCCCATCCATCCCATCCATCCCATCCCATCCCATCCCATCCATCCCATCCCATCCCATCCCACCCCATCTATGCCATCCCATCCCATCCCATCCATCCCATCCATCCCATCCATCCCATCCCATCCCATCCCATCCCATCCCATCCCATCCCATCTCATCCATCCCATCCCATCCCATCCCATCCATCCCATCCCATCCCATCCCATCCCATCCCATCCCATCCATCCCATCCCATCCCATCCCATCCCATCCCATCCCATCCCATCCATCCCATCCCATCCCATCCCATCCCATCCATCCCATCCCATCCCATCCCATCCCATCCATCCCATCCCATCCCATCCCATCCCATCCCATCCATCCCATCCCATCCCATCCCATCCCATCCCATCCCATCCCATCCCATCCCATCCCATCCATCCCATCCCATCCCATCCCATCCATCCCATCTCATCCCATCCCATCCCATCCCATCCCATCCCATCCCATCCCATCCCATCCATCCCATCCATCCCATCCCATCCCATCCCATCCCATCCCATCCCATCCCATCCCATCCCATCCCATCCCATCCCATCCCATCCATCCCATCCCATCCATCCCATCCATCCCATCCCATCCCATCCCATCCATCCCATCCCATCCCATCCATCCCATCCCATCCCATCCCATCCCATCCATCCCATCCCATCCCATCCCATCCATCCCATCCCATCCCATCCATCCCATCCCATCCCATCCCATCCATCCCATCCCATCCCATCCCATCCCATCCCCTCCCACCCCTCCCATCATTCCCAGCTGACCCCATCCCTGTGTTCCCCCCCCAGGACCACGTTCCTGTTCGGGGCCGTGCTGAATTCCCGGGAAATCGCCTTCTCCGACCCCACTCCTCACGGGAGGCTCTTGGCCAGCAGCTACTGCCGGACCCCCAACTTCCTGGTCTACAACTTCCTCTCCAAGTAGGCCCGGCTTTGTCAAGCCCAGCCTGAGGTCATCCCTGTCTTTAGTTCCTGCTGAGCTCCCGGGAGCATTCCCAGCATTCCCGGAATTCCCGGAATTCCCGGCCTTCCCAGAATTCCCCACCCCGGTCCCGCCAACGTCACTTTGTGTACAGAGTGGAGCAGATTTGAGTGGAAAGCTCTGGAATTCTCCCCCCCCCTGGGATTTGTGCCCGAGGTTTGGTCGGTCCCAGGAGGGGATTTTATGGAAAATAAGTTAATTTTGGGGGGAGTTTGGAGTAATTTTGGATGGAGTTTGGGATAATTTTGGGTGGAGTTTGGAATAAATTTTGGGTAGAGTTTGGGATAAATTTTGGGTAGAGTTTGGGATAATTTTGGGTGGAGTTTGGAGTAATTTTGGGTGGAGTTTGGAATAAATTTTGGGGTGGAGTTTGGAATAATTTTGGGTGAGGTTTGGAATAATTTTGGGTGGAGTTTGGAATAATTTTTGGGTGGAGTTTGGAGTAATTTTGGGTGGAGTTTGGGATAATTTTGGGTGGAGTTTGGAATAAATTTTGGGTGGAGTTTGGAGTAATTTTGGGTGGAGTTTGGGATAAATTTGGGTGGAGTTTGGAATAATTTTAGGTGGAGTTTGGAATAAATTTAGGTGGGGTTTGGAGTAATTTTGGGTGGAGTTTGGAATAATTTTGGGTGGGGTTTGGAGTTATTTTGGGTGGAGTTTGGGATAAATTTTGGGTGGAGTTTGGAATAAATTTTGGGTGGAGTTTGGAGTAATTTTGAGTGAAGTTTGGAATAAATTTTGGGTGGAGTTTGGAATGATTTTGGGTGGAGTTTGGAATAATTTTTGGGTGGAGTTTGGAATAAATTTTGGGTGGGGTTTGGAATAATTTTGGGTGGAGTTTGGAATGATTTTGGGTGGAGTTTGGAATTAATATAAAACGTTGTTTTCTCTTCTCGTGACCTTTTCCTGGGGTTTTCCAGCTGCTCTCCCAGAGGGATTTGGGCTTTGATCCTTCTGGGTCCACTCCAGCAGGGATATCCCACGATTTTAGGACAACATTCCATGATTTTAGGATAATATTCCATGATTTTAGGACAACATTCCATGATTTTAGGACAACATTCCATGATTTTAGAACAATATTCCACAATTTTAGGACAATATTCCACACTTTTAGGACAACATTCCATGGTTTTAGGATGATATTCCACAATTTTAGGACAATATTCCATGATTTTAGAACAATATTCCACAATTTTAGGACAACATTCCATGATTTCAGGACAATATCCCACGATTATAGGACAATATTCCCTGATTTTAGGACGATATTCCATGATTTTAGGACAATATCCCACGATTTTAGGACAATATCCCAGGATTTCAGGACAGTATCCCACGATTTTAGGACAATATCCCACTATTTTAGAACAATATCCCACGATTTTAGGACAAGAATCCAAGATTTTAGGACAATATTCCACAATTTTAGGACAATATTCCACAATTTTAGAACAATATTCCACAATCTTAGGACAATATTCCACGATTTTAGGACAACATTCCATGATTTCAGGACAATATCCCACGATTATAGGACAATATTCCCTGATTTTAGGACGATATTCCATGATTTTAGGACAATATTCCACAATTTTAGGACAATACCCCACGATTTTAGGACAATATTCCATGATTTCTGGACCATATTCCACGATTTTAGAACAATATTCCATGATTTTAGGACAATGTCCCAGGATTTTAGGACAATATTCCACAATTTCAGGATGATATTCTACAATTTTAGGACAATATTCCACAATCTTAGGACAATATCCCACGATTTTAGGACAATATTCCACGATTTTAGGACAATATCCCACAAATTCAGGACAATATCCCACGATTTTAGGACAATATTCCAGGATTTTAGGACGATATCCCACGATTTTAGGACGACTTTCCACGATTTCAGGACAATGTTCCCTGATTTTAGGATGATATTCCATGATTTTAGGACAATATTCCACACTTTTAGGACAATATCCCATGATTTTAGGACAATATTCCAGGATTTCAGGACAATATCCCACGATTATAGGACAATATTCCCTGATTTTAGGACGATATTCCATGATTTTAGGATGATATTTCACAATTTTAGGACAATATCCCACAATTTTAGAACAATATCCCAGTATTTCAGGACATTATTCCATGATTTCAGGACAATATCCCAGGATTTCAGGACAATATTCCATGATTTCAGGACAATATCCCAGGATTTCAGGACAATCTCCTCCCCTCAGGAGCACACACACTTCCCACCCGTCACCCAAACACCTGGAAAAAACCCATCCCAAAAAAAAAAATCAACTCCACACTGGAATTCCCCAAACCCTTTATTTTTTAACACAAAACCAGGGAAAACCCATCCCAAAAAAAAAGGGAGGGAGAAGGGTCTGGAACCTTTGATCCTTCTGGGGCCCTTCCAGCAGGGATAGCCCAGGATTTCAGGACAATATCCCACGATTTCAGGACAATATCCCACGATTTCAGGACAATATCCCAGGATTTCAGGACAATCTCCTCCCCTCAGGAGCACACACACTTCCCACCCCTCACCCAAACACCTGGAGAAAAACCCATCCCAAAAAAAAACCAACTCCACACTGGAATTCCCAAACCCCTTTATTGAACACAAAACCAGGGAAAACCCATCCCAAAAAAAATGGGAGGGAGAAGGGTCTGGAACCTTTGATCCTTCTGGGGCCCTTCCAGCAGGGATAGCCCAGGATTTTAGGACAATATTCCACAATTTTAGGACAATACCCCACGATTTTAGGACAATATTCCATGATTTCTGGACCATATTCCACGATTTTAGAACAATATTCCATGATTTTAGGACAATGTCCCAGGATTTTAGGACAATATTCCACAATTTCAGGATGATATTCTACAATTTTAGGACAATATTCCACAATCTTAGGACAATATCCCACGATTTTAGGACAATATTCCACGATTTCAGGACAATATCCCACGATATTAGGACAATATTCCCTGATTTTAGGACGATATTCCATGATTTTAGGATGATATTTCACAATTTTAGGACAATATCCCACGATTTTAGAACAATATCCCAGGATTTTAGGACAATATCCCACGATTTTAGAACAATATCCCAGTATTTCAGGACATTATTCCATGATTTCAGGACAATATCCCAGGATTTCAGGACAATCTCCTCCCCTCAGGAGCACACACACTTCCCAGCCCTCACCCAAACACCTGGAGAAAAACCCATCCCAAAAAAAATCAACTCCACACTGGAATTCCCCAAACCCTTTATTTTTTAACACAAAACCAGGGAAAACCCATCCCAAAAAAAAAGGGAGGGAGAAGGGTCTGGAACCTTTGATCCTTCTGGGGCCCTTCCAGCAGGGATAGCCCAGGATTTCAGGACAATATCTCAGGATTTCTGGACAATATTCTACAATTTTAGGACAACATTCCACAATTTTACGAAAATATTCCACGATTTTAGGACAACATTCCACGATTTTAGAACAATATTCCAGGATTTTAGGACGATATCCCATGATTTTAGGACGACATTACACGATTTCAGGACAATATCCCAGGATTTTAGGACAATACTCCGTGATTTTAGGACGATATTCCACAAATTCAGGACAATATCCCAGGATTTTAGGACAATATCCCACAAATTCAGGACAATATCCCAGGATTTTAGGACTATTCCCTGATTTCAGGACAATATCCCACGATTATAGGACAATATTCCCTGATTTTAGGACGATATTCCATGATTTTAGGATGATATTTCACAATTTTAGGACAATATCCCACGATTTTAGAACAATATCCCAGTATTTTAGAACAATATCCCACGATTTTAGGACAATATTCCACAATTTTAGGACAATATTCCAAGATTTCAGGACAATATCCCAGGATTTCAGGACAATATCCCAGGATTTCAGGACAGTCTCCTCCCCTCAGGAGCACACACACTTCCCACCCGTCACCCAAACGCCTGGAAAAAAACCAGGGAAAAAACCCAACAACTCCACACTGGAATTCCCAAACCCCTTTATTTACCACAAAACCAGGGAAAACCCATCCCAAAAAAAACCAAAAAGGACCTCAAACCCTCTCCCGGAGCTCATTCCCCAGGGAGTGAGGGAGGAGGTCGGGAGGTTTTCCCGGCGGCGCTCCCGGGATCCCGGCTCAGGGCTGGGGCTGGATCCCTTCCAGCGCCTCCAGGATCCGGGCGGCCGAGGGCCTTTTCCCGGGATCTTGGGAAGTGCAGACGGAGAAGAGGTCGATGATGGGCTGGTAGGAGGGGTCCTGCAGCTCCGCCAGGTTCAGGGCCGGGCGCGTCCCCAGCGCAGAGTAAAAGGCGGCCTCGTCGAAGAGATCCTCGTCCAGGGAATCCTCTGGAGAGGGGGGGAAACAGGGATACGGGGGGTGAATCCCGTGGGATTGGGGATCCGGGGACTGGGCGGGAAGAGCCCTCAAATCCCATCCTGTTCCACACCTCCCGCTGTCCCAGGGGGTCCCACCCAGCCTGGGACACTGCCAGGGATCCAGGGGCAGCCACAGCTTCTCTGGGAATTCCAGCCCAGCCCCTCCCCACCCTCCCAGCCAGGAATCCCTTCCCAATCTCCCCCCCAAATCTCCCCTTTCCCACTGGGATCCATTCCCTGGGGCCTGGCATTCCAGGCCCTCATCCCCAGTCCCTCTCCAGCTCTCCTGGAGCCCCTTCAGGCTCTGGAATGTGCTCCAAGCTCTCCCGGGATCCTTCCCTTCTCCAGCCTGGCCATTCCCAGCTCTCCCAGCCTGGCTCCAGAGGTTCTCCAGCCCTGGGAACATCTCCATGTCCAGGGAAGGGAATGGAGCTGGGAAGGGGCTGGAGAACAGGGAATATCTGAGGGAGCTGGGAAGGGGCTCATCCCAGAGAAAAGAGGGATCAGGAGGGACCTTTTCCCACCCCACAACTCCCTGCCAGGGGTCCCCAATTCCCAGGGAACGAGGGACAGGAGGAGAGGGAACGGCCTCCAGCTGGGCCAGGGGAGGGGCAGGTGGGATATTGGGAACAATTCCCACATGGAAATGGTGGTTAAACACTGGAATGAACTTCCCAGGGCAGGGCTGGAGTCGCCATTCCTGGAGGGATTTCAGATCCCTGTGGATGTGGCCCTTGGGGACACGGGGCAGGGGTGGCCTTGGAAGTGCTTGGACTCCGTGATCCCAGAGGGATTTTCCAACCTGAACTATCCCTAAAGATCCTGTGCCATCCTGGCACTGTCCCAGCTCCCCACAATTCCCTGGCAGGAAGTTCCAGGAGGTCCCCAATTCCCAGGGAACGAGGGACAGGAGGAGAGGGAACGGCCTCCAATATCCCTCCAGGCTCAGCTGGGATATTGGGAACAATTCCCACATGGAAAGGGCTGTCCCAGGGCAGGCACTGGGAACAATTCCCACATGGAAAGGGCTGTCCCAGGGCAGGCACTGGGAACAATTCCCACATGGAAAGTGCTATCCCAGGGCAGGCTCATCTGGGGACAATTCCCACATGGAAAAGGCCTATCCCAGGGCAGGCACTGGGAACAATTCCCACATGGAAAGGCCTATCCCAGGGCAGGCTCAGCTGGGACACTGGGGACAATTCCCCCATGGAAAGGACTGTCCCAGGACAGGCTCAGCTGGGATATTGGGGACCATTCCCACATGGAAAGGGCAGTGCCAGGGCAGGCTCAGCCGGGAACAATTCCCACATGGAAAGGGCTGTCCCAGGGCAGGCTCAGCTGGGACACTGGGGACAATTCCCACATGGAAAGGCCTATCCCAGGGCAGGCTCAGCTGGAACATTGGGGACAATTCCTGCATGGAAAAGGCTGTCCCAGGGCAGGCACTGGGAACAATTCCCACATGGAAAGTGCTATCCCAGGGCAGGCTCAGCCGGGAACAATTCCCCCATGGAAAGGGCTGTCCCAGGGCAGGCTCAGCTGGGACACTGGGAACAATTCCCACATGGAAAGGGCTGTCCCAGGGCAGGCTCAGCTGGGACACTGGGAACAATTCCCACATGGAAAGGGCTGTCCCAGGGCAGGCTCAGCTGGGATATTGGGAACCATTCCCACATGGAAAGGGCTGTCCCAGGGCAGGCTCAGCTGGGACACTGGGGACAATTCCCACATGGAAAGGCCTATCCCAGGGCAGGCTCAGCTGGGATATTGGGAACCATTCCCACATGGAAAGGGCTGTCCCAGGGCAGGCACTGGGAACAAATCCCACATGGAAAGTGCTATCCCAGGGCAGGCTCATCTGGGGACAATTCCCCCATGGAAAGGGCTGTGCCAGGACAGGCTCAGCTGGAACACTGGGGACAATTCCCCCATGGAAAGGGCTGTGCCAGGGCAGGCTCAGCTGGGATACTGGGGAACAATTCCCACATAGAAAAGGCCTATCCCAGGGCAGGCACTGGGGACAATTCCCCCATGGAAAGGGCTGTCCCAGGGCAGGCACTGGGAACAAATCCCACATGGAAAGGGCTGTCCCAGGGGAGGCTCAGCTGGGACATTGGGAACAATTCCCCCATGGAAAGGGCTGTCCCAGGGCAGGCTCAGCTGGGATATTGGGAACCATTCCCACATGGAAAGGGCTGTCCCAGGGCAGGCACTGGGAACAATTCCCACATGGAAAGGGCTGTGCCAGGACAGGCTCAGCTGGGACACTGGGAACAATTCCTGCATGGAAAAGGCTGTCCCAGGAGAGGCTCAGCTGGGATACTGGGAACAATTCCCACATGGAAAGGGCTGTGCCAGGACAGGCTCAGCTGAGACACTGGGAACAATTCCCCCATGGAAAGGGCTGTCCCAGGGCAGGCTCAGCTGGGAACCATTCCCCCATGGAAAGGGCAGTGCCAGGGGAGGCTCAGCTGGGATATTGGGAACAATTCCCCCATGGAAAGGGCTGTCCCAGGGCAGGCACTGGGAACAAATCCCACATGGAAAGGGCTGTGCCAGGAGAGGCTCAGCTGGGATATTGGGGACCATTCCCACATGGAAAGGGCTATCCCGGGACAGGCTCAGCCGTGACACTGGTGACAATTCCCCCATGGAAAGGGCTATCCCGGGAATGTGGTTCCCCCCCCAGACCTTCGTCCCCGGTGCCCAGCTGCAGGTGTGGCACGCTCAGGGTCAGCATCTCCCACAGGGTGAGCCCGAAGGCGAAGATGTCGGCTCTGTCCGTGATGGTCCCGCCCTCCTCCAGCGCCTCCCGGGGCTTCCAGGGCTCCGTGCCCACGTAGCACAGCCGGGGGTCACTCACTGCCGGGGGGGAGGAAGGAAAAGGCACCCTCTGGAATGGCTTTTCCATGGAAAAGGACCCCGCCCGGCTCCCCCCTGGCGAGGAGGGGGGGGAATTCCCGTCCCTGCATTGTTCCCATGGATTAAAGCCTTTGGAATTCCCAGGGCAGCTCCTTTGGGGAGCCCGGATCTGGTTGGTTCCCACATTCCCCCCCCCCCTCCCCGGGTGGGAATCTGGCCCCGTGGCAGTGCCAGGGATCCCAGATTTCCCAAGATTCCCGGTAAAAGCTTCTCCCTTGCCCGCATTCCTCCTGTCCCGCTGCCTCCTGCCCTTGGATCCCCCTCTGACCTTCCCGGGAATTCCCAGGGAATTCCAACCCTCTAACCCTTCCAGGAATTCCCAGGGAATTCTAACCTTCTAACCCTCCAGAGAATTCCCAGGGAATTCTAACCCTCTAACCCTCCTGGAATTCCCAGGGAATTCCAACCCTCTAACCCTCCCAAGAATTCCCAGGGAATTCCAACCCTCTAACCCTCCAGGAAATTCCCAGGGAATTCTAACCTTCTAACCCTCCTGGGAATTCCCAGGGAATTCTAAGCCTCTAACCCTCCCAAGAATTCTAACCCTCTAACCCTCCCAGGAATTCCCAGGGAATTCTAACCCTCTAACCCTCCCCAGAATTCCCAGGGAATTCTAACCCTCTAACCCTCCCCAGAATTCCCAGGGAATTCCAACCCTCTAACCCTCCCAGGAATTCTAACCCTGTAACCCTCCAAGAATTCCCAGGGAATTCCAACCCTGTAACCCTCCCATGAATTCCCAGGGAATTCCAACCCTCATGGGAATTCCCAGGGAATTCCAACCCTCTAACCCTCCCAGGAATTCCCAGGCAATTCCAACCCTCCCATGAATTCCCAGGGAATTCCAACCCTCTAACCCTCCCCAGGAATTCCCAGGCAATTCCAACCCTCCCAAGAATTCCCAGGGAATTCCAACCCTCTAACCCTCCCGGGAATTCCCAGGGAATTCTAACCCTCCAGAGAATTCCCAGGGAATTCTAACCTTCTAACTCTCCTGGGAATTGCAACCCTCTAACCCTCCTGGGAATTCCCAGGGAATTCCAACCCTCTAACCCTCCCCAGGAATTCCCAGGGAATTCTAACCCTCTAACCCTCCCAGGAATTCCCAGGGAATTCCAACCCTCTAACTCTCCCGGGAATTCCCAGGGAATTCCAACCCTCTAACCCTCCCAGGAATTCCCAGGGAATTCTTACCCTCTAACTCTCCTGGGAATTCCCAGGGAATTCTAACCCTCTAACCCTCCCAGGAATTCCCAGGGAATTCTAACCCTCCCAGGAATTCCCAGGGAATTCTAACCCTCTAACCCTCCCAGGAATTCCCAGGGAATTCCAACCCTCTAACCCTCCCAGATTCCAAAATTCCCATTAAAAGCTTCTCCCTTGCCCACATTCCTCCCATCCCGCTGCCTCCTGCCCTTGGATCCCCCTCTAACCTTCCCAGGAATTCCCAGGGAATTCTAACCTTGCCAGGAATTCCCAGGGAATTCCAACCCTCTAACCCTCCAGGGAATTCCCATGGAATTCTAACCTTCTAACCCTCCTGGGAATTCCCAGGGAATTCTAACCCTCTAACCCTCCCAGGAATTCCCAGGGAATTCTAACCCTCTAACCTGCTCCAGAATTCTCAGGGAATTCCAACCCTCTAACCCTCCCCAGGAATTCCCAGGCAATTCCAACCCTCCCATGAATTCCCAGGCAATTCCAACCCTCTAACCCTCCCCAGGAATTCCCAGGCAATTCCAACCCTCCCAAGAATTCCCAGGGAATTCCAACCCTCTAACCCTCCCGGGAATTCCCAGGGAATTCTAACCCTCCAGAGAATTCCCAGGGAATTCTAACCTTCTAGCTCTCCTGGGAATTGTAACCCTCTAACCCTCTTGGGAATTCCCAGGGAATTCCAACCCTCTAACCCTCCCAGGAATTCCCAGGGAATTCTCACCCTCCAGAGAATTCCCAGGGAATTCTAACCTAGCTCTCCTGGGAATTGTAACCCTCTAACCCTCCCCAGGAATTCCCAGGCAATTCCAACCCTCCCATGAATTCCCAGGGAATTCCAACCCTCTAACCCTCCCCGGGACTTCCCAGGCAATCCCACCCTCCCGTGGAGCTTCGTTCCCCCAACCCCGCGGTGAGAGCGGCTCCAGCGGGCCCGGAATTCCCGGGATTCGGCATTCCCGGGAGCGCTCACCGGTCATGTTCTCATCCAGGGGCAGGGACACCCCCACGTCGCAGATCTTGACGGCCTCGAAGTCCCCCCGGACCACCACGTTGGGGGACTTGATGTCCCCGTGCAGCAGCTTCTTCTCGCCGTGCAGGTACTGGGGGGAGCCGGGAAAAACCCCTTGGATCGGGATAAGGGAGCGCCAGAGGCCGGGAATGTCGGGATATTTCATCTGCTCGGCCCTAAAAACTCAGGGAACGGCTCCGGAATCTGCTCCCGGTGGGGAGGGATGTGGAGGATCATCTGGATCCGTCCATGGGTTGCTCCGAGGTGGCCTTGGGGCAATTCCAGGGGTGTGGGGGGGGGGGTTTGGATGCTTTGGGAAGCATTCCCAGGGACACCGAGGTCTCCTCCTTGGAGGACATCGACATTCCAGCTCATCCCACCAAAACCACCCCCGGCCACACGGGATGGGAGAGGGAATAAAACCACCTGGACTGGGATTTTCCCGCTGCAGGGACCCAAGGGGGTGAATCCAAAGGGGCTGGGAGAGGGAGGCTGGGAGAGCTGGGAATGTTCACCTGGAGAAGGGTGAATTCCCTTCCCAGGGAGGAGCTGGGCTGGGGATGGATCCAATGGCAGGCTCTGGCTCCAGGCTGGGAGAGCTGGGAATGGGCAGGCTGGAGAAGGGAAGGATCCCGGGAGAGCTTGGAGCACATTCCAGAGCCTGAAGGGGCTCCAGGAGAGCTGGAGAGGGACTGGGGATGAGGGCCTGGAATGCCAGGCCCCAGGGAATGGATCCCAGTGGGAAAGGGGAGATTTGGGGGGGAGATTGGGAAGGGATTCCTGGCTGGGAGGGTGGGGAGGGGCTGGGCTGGAATTCCCAGAGAAGCTGTGGCTGCCCCTGGATCCCTGGCAGTGTCCAAGGCCAGGTTGGATTCCCTGGGATAGCGGGAGGTGTCCCTGAACATGGAATGGGGGGTGGGACCGGATGAATCCCTTCATTCCATGGCTATTCCCAATCCCTGGAGCACCAGGAACACCCCCCCCCCCCCCCGTACCTTCAGCCCCCTGGCCATGCTCAGGGCCACCTGGAAGATGGTTCTGGCCGGGAAGGGGCCCAGGCCCTTCTCCCTCCTCTCCTCGATCAGGTCGTTGAGGGACTTTTCCCCCCCGAATTCCATGGCCAGGCACAGGCTGCCATCCGGAGCCTCCGTGAGAGCCCGGTACCCTGGAACGGGGGTGGGAACGGGGAGAGGGGGCGGGAACACGTCAGGGAGTGGGTTTGGGTGGGGAGGGACCTCAAATCCCATCCCATTCCATGTTCAGGGACACCTCCCGCTGTCCCAGGGGATCCAACCCGGCCTTGGACACTGCCAGGGATCCAGGGGCAGCCACAGCTTCCCTGGGAATTCCAGCCCAGCCCCTCCCAACCCTCCCAGCCAGGAATCCCTTCCCAATCTCCCCCCCCAAATCTCCCCTTTCCCACTGGGATCCATTCCCTGGGGCCTGGCATTCCAGGCCCTCATCCCCAGTCCCAAGTTTACCCAGAATCCACTCAAATTCACACAAATTCACCCCAAATCCACCCAAATTCACCCAGAATCCCCCCAAATTTACCCAGAATCTATTCAAGTTCACAGAAATTCACTCAAAATCCACTCAAATTTACCCAGAATCCACTCAAGTTCACACAAATTCACCCAAAATCCATTCAAATTCACCCAAATTCACCCAAAATCCACTCAAATTCACACCAAATCCCCCCAAATTTACCCAGAATCCACTCAAATTCCCACAAATTCACCCAAAATCCACCCAAATTTACCCAGAATCCACTCAAATTCACACAAATTCACCCAAAATCCACCCAAATTCACCCAGAATCTACTCAAATTCACACAAATTCACCCAAATCCACCCAAATTTACCCAGAATCCACTCAAGTTCACCCAAATTCACCCAAAATCCACTCAAATTCACCCAAATTCACCCAGAATCCACCCAAATTCACCCAGAATCCACCCAAATTCACCCAAAATCCACCCAAATTTACCTAGAATCCACTCAAGTTTACACAAATTCACCCAAAATCCACTCAAATTCACCCAAAATCCACTCAAATTCACCCAAAATCCACCCAAATTTACCTAGAATCCACTCAAGTTCATACAAATTCACTCAAAATTCACACAAATTCACCCAGAACCCACCCAATTTTACCCAGAATCCACTCAAATTCACACAAATTCACCCAAAATCCACTCAAATTCACACAAAATCCCCCCAAATTTACCCAGAATCCACTCAAGTTCACACAAATTCACTCAAAATCCACTCAAATTTAGCCAAATTCACCCCAAATCCACCCAAATTTACCCAGAATCCACTCAAATTCACACAAATTCACTCAAAATCCACTCAAATTTACCCAGAATCCACTCAAATTCATCCAAATTCATCCAAAATCCACTTAAATTCACCCCAAATCCACCCAAATTTACCCAGAATCCACTCAAGTTCACCCAAATTTTTGCGAAAAGTCACAAAAAAAACCCCTCAAAAAATAAAAAAAAAATTCCAAAAAATTCAGAAAAACATCCCCCAAAAATTAAAAAAAAAAAATCCGAAAAAATTCCTCAAAATTCCCCCAGAATTCCCAACCCCCCTTTTTTTCCCCCCTCCCCGAAAAAGATCCTGAAAGGTCACAATAAGAAAAAAACCCCAAAAATTAAAAAAAAAAATCAAAAACAATTCAGGAAAAAATCCCCAAAAATTCCCCCAGAATTCCCAACCCCCCTTTTATTCCCCCTCCCCAAAAAAAAGGTCCTCAAAGCCACAATAAAAATAAAAATAAAAAAACCACCAAAAAATCGGGAAAAAAAAATCAAAAAAATTCAGGAAAAAAATCCAAAAAAATTCCCAAAAATTCCCCAAAAATTCCCAAGCTCTCCCTGGATCCTCCCCTTCCCCAATCCCACCTTCCCTCCAGGTTTTCCCCTTCCCAGCCCTGCCCAGGAGCCCTCCAAGCAGAGGGAATGTTTGCCCTTGGAAAAGTCAGGGCTGCCCCTGCCCCCGAATTGGGGCCTTTTCCCAAAATTCCATGGAGGCAGCAATTCCCACCCAATTCCAACCCTGGAACACCCCAAACAGGAGGACCACGAGGAGCCCAAGGTGTTTTTTGGGATGTTGGACCAAGACAAGGGCAGGAATTAAACGCGGGGGTGAGGAAACATCTCCCAACATTCCCACCAGGAGAGCCAGGGTGGGATAAACTTATCCATTGTCACCTGGAATTCCGGACAGGGAGGGACCTCTGGGCTCCTGGAGTGGCCCCTTGGGAACAGGGAGCACCCTGGGCACTGCTGGGGCACATCCAGGGGGGATTTTGGGAATAATTCCTCCATGGAAAGGGTTTCCTGGCCCTGGTGGAGTCGCCATTCCCGGGGGGATTTAAATCCCTGGGGATGTGGCCCTTGGGGACAGGGCTCTGTGGTGTCCAAGGGTTTGGGAATCCCAGGATAAGCCAAGTCCTGTGGCTGTGGATGTCACAGGGATCCCATGGCCTGGGGACGAGGGATGGAGGGACAGGCCCCAGGGAATGGATCCCAGTGGGAAAGGGGGGATTTGGGGGGGAGATTGGGAAGGGATTCCTGGCTGGGAGGGTGGGGAGGGGCTGGGCTGGAATTCCCAGAGAAGCTGTGGCTGCCCCTGGATCCCTGGGAGTGTCCAAGAAAAGGCTGGAGCCACCTGGGATAGTGGGAAGTGTCCCTGAACATGGAATGGGATGGGATTCAATGCCCCTTCCCACCCAAACCATTCCAGCATTCCAGGATAAAGGACACTCAGAATCCACTCAGAGGGATTTTTCTGGAATGTGGGGATGGAAAAGGCAGGAAAGGGGAAGGGAGACCCTGCCCTGAGTGCCGAGATTCCCAGGGAACCCCCTTGTTCCCGGAACTCCTTCCCAGGGAGGAGCTGGGCTGGGGATGGATCCAATGGCAGGCTCTGGCTCCAGGCTGGGAGAGCTGGGAATGGCCAGGCTGGAGAAGGGAAGGATCCCGGGAGAGCTTGGAGCACATTCCAGAGGCTGAAGGGGCTCCAGGAGAGCTGGAGAGGGACTGGGGATGAGGGCCTGGAATGCCAGGCCCCAGGGAATGGATCCCAGTGGGAAAGGGGAGATTTGGGGGGAGATTGGGAAGGGATTCCCGGCTGGGAGGGCGGGAAGGCTCCAGAATTCCCGATTTCCCCGCCCTGGGAACTCACCCACGATGTTGGGATGCTGGAGGTCCCGCAGGATTTTGGCCTCTTCCCTCAGCCTGTCCCTGTAGAGGCTCTGCTGGCTCCGGTTGCACTTGGAATTGATCTTCTTTATGGCCCAGGGGGAGCGGGACAAACCCCTGGGAGACCTGGAAAATCCCGGCGTGTCAGAGCCGCTCCCTCGGGATAACGCCGGGATGGGGGCCCCCGAGGGGCTGGGCTGGGGAACAGCTGCCTTTATTCCACGGAATTACGGAGCAGAAGTGCCAAAAGAACCGGAATGTGCCCCAGGTGGGCCCGGGAATGCTCTGCTCCTCCCTGGAATTCTCAGGGAGAGGGGAATTTGTGTCGGTTCCCATCTGGAGTTCCAGGAGGGATGCAGCTTGCCCTGAGGAGCCAGGAATGCACTCCAGAGCCCTGAATCCCTGGGAAAGGCTGATCCCAAAACAAAGGGCTCCTCCCCAGCCTGGACAAGCCCGGCACAGTCCCCACATCCCTCCCTGGGCTCCGGATCCGTGGGAAGGGAATCCGGCGGCACCCGGAGGGCGGTGACGGCACCGCTTTCCCTCTCAGAGCCCGTTTTCCATCCCCAGGGGGGGATTTTTGGGGAATAAAAGCTGCCCAATCCCTGTTCCCTGTCCCCCCTGAGCTCCCCCCACGCACCTTTTCATCAGGTACACGTTGACTCCGGTGCCGTATCCCAACTTCTGCATGAAGGGAGAGGCCGGGATAGTGACGGATACGGGCCCTGCATCTGCAAGGAAAAGGGAATCCCAGGGATCCCAGGGAAGTTCTGGAGCTCTTCCAGCTGGACACGAGCCCAGGTGGGCTCTGCTCCCCGGGGGATGAGGGGCAGGACAACAGGGAACGGCCTCGAGCTGTGCCAGGGCAGTGCCAGGGGATGTTGGGAATAATTCCTGCATGGAAAGGACTGTCCAGTGGTGGAGTTGCCATTCTCAGAGGGATTTAAAATCCCTGAGGATGTGGCACCTGGGGACGTGGCTCAGTGGTGGCCTTGGCAGCGGGAATGTGGCTCGGGAATGGTTGGACTCAATGGCCTTAAAAAGCTCTTTTCCAGCCCAAAGCATTCCATGATTCCCACTCGGATGCTCTGATCACAAACAACTTCCAGAACGAGTTGGGATTTCCATGGAAGCTCCTTCCAATCCCCCCTTTCCCCAGTATTCCCCCAGATTCCATCCCCTGATCCCTCGGCTGGTTCGATCCCAAAGGCAAAACAGATCCAGAGCTTCTGGTCCTTATCCCACAGTGAGGAATCCCGGGATGCACAAGGAGCTGGGATGGGACACGGGTGGGAAAACTGATCCCAAATGGCCACAGGGACATCCCAGAGCACAGGGAAACTGTGGATTCCCCATCCCTGGAAGTGTCCAAGGTTGGACGGGGCTTGGAGCAACCTGGGCTAGTGGGAGGTGTCCCTGAACATGGAATGGGATGGGATTTAAAATCCCTTCCCACCCAAACCATTCCAGGATTCCAGGATAAAGGACACTCAGGATCCACTCAGAGGGATTTTTATGGAATGTGGGGATGGAAAAGGCAGGAAAGGGGAAGGGAGACCCTGCCCTGAGTGCCGAGATTCCCAGGGAAACCCCTTGTTCCCGGAACTCCTTCCCAGGGAGGAGCTGGGCTGGGGATGGATCCAATGGCAGGCTCTGGCTCCAGGCTGGGAGAGCTGGGAATGGCCAGGCTGGAGAAGGGAAGGATCCCGGGAGAGCTTGGAGCACATTCCAGAGCCTGAAGGGGCTCCAGGAGAGCTGGAGAGGGACTGGGGATGAGGGCCTGGAATGCCAGGCCCCAGGGAATGGATCCCAGTGGGAAAGGGGAGATCTGGGGGGGAGATTGGGAAGGGATTCCTGGTTGGGAGGGTGGGGAGGGGCTGGGCTGGAATTCCCAGAGAAGCTGTGGCTGCCCCTGGATCCCTGGCAGTGTCCCGGGCCGGGTTGGATCCCCTGGGACAGCGGGAGGTGTCCCTGCCACCCAAAGCATTCCGTGATATTCCCTGTTTGGAATCACGGCCTTTGTCTTCCCAAGTGGCCTTTGGGGCCCCTCTGGGAATATTTTGGGATCTCACCTGGTCTCTCCCTGCGGGATGAGCTGGCTGGAGACTGGAAGGTGTCCATGGCTGGGATCCTACAGGACAAGAGGGGTGTCAAGGGGCAGGAAGGACACCAGGGGGGGTCCAAATTTGGGGGATTTGGGGGGGGTGGTCCCTGATTGAAGAGGTCCAGAGTTGGAGGGTGGGGGAGTGTCCCAGGTTGGGGTGGGGGGTCCCAGTTTGGGGGATTTGGGGGGTGGGTTCCAAATTGGGGGGGATGATGGAGAGGGGTCCAAACTTTTGGGGGGTCTCAAGGTCCAGAATTGGAGGGGTCCCAGGTTGGGGTGGGGGGTCCCAATTTGGGGGATTTGGGGGATGGGTTCCAAATTTGGGGGGATGATGGAGAGGGGTCCGAGGTTTGGGGGGGGGTCTCAAGGTCCAGAATTGGAGGGGGGGTGTCCCAGTTTGGGGTGGGAGTCTCAGTTTGGGGGTTATCTCAAAGCAGGGGAAGGGGGGGTGGCCCCTGGTTGGGGGGGTCCCAGATTAGGGAATTATGGGAGGGGGTTCCCAGGATGGGGGAGGTCCCAAATTGGGGTATTCAGGGGGTGCAGAGCCCCCCCCGCGTCCCACCTGGTCTCAGTTTTGGGTATCCGGGGTGTCCCAGCTCCTGGAATTGGGGGTTCCCAGGTTGGGGGGGTTCCCATATTGGGATATTCAGGGGGTGCAGAGCCCCCCCCGTGTCCCACCAGTGCCCAGGGGGTCTCACTTTTGGGTATCCGGAGTGTCCCAGCTCCTGGAATTGGGGGTTCCCATGTTGAGGGGGTCCCATATTGGGATATTCAGGGGGTGCAGAGCCCCCCCCGTGTCCCACCTGTGCCCAGGGGTCTCAGTCCAGGGGTATCCAGGGTGTCCCAGCCCCTGTTCCCGCTCCGGGAATTGAGGGTTCCCAGGTTGGGGGGTCCCAAATTGGGGTATTCAGGGGGTGCAGAGCCCCCCCCGTGTCCCACCCGTGCCCAGGGGTCTCAGTTTTGGGTATCCCGGGGGGGGGGGGGATGTCTCAGCCCCTGTTCCCCTTCCCGGCCGTTCCCGGAATTGGGGGTTCCCAGTTTGGGAGGGGGTCCCAGATTGGGGTATTTCGGGGGGTGCAGAGCCCCCTCCGTGTCCCGCCTGTGCTCGGGGGTCTCAGTTTTGGGTATCTGGGGGGGGGGGGTGTCTCAGCCCCTATTCCCCTTTCCGGCCATTCCTGGAGCTGGGGGTTCCCAGATTGGGGTATTCAGGGGGTGCAGAGCCCCCCCCGTGTCCCCCCTGTGCCCGGGGGTCTCAGTTTTGGGTATCCCGGGGGGAAGGATGTCTCAGCCCCTGTTCCCCTTCCCGGCCGCTCCCGGAATTGGGGGTTCCCAGGTTGGGGGGTCCCAGATTGGGGGATTCAGGGGCTGCAGAGCCCCTTCGTGTCCCACCTGTGCCCGGGGGTCTCAGTCCGGGGGTATCCGGGGGGTTTTGGGTCCCGTTTTCCCGATCCCGATCCCGATCCCGGATCAATCGCGGCCCTTCCAAATCGCGCGCGCCTTTCAAATCCCCGCGCGCGCACCGGACACGCCCCTTTTGTGGGCGGAGCCAACGGGCGACGCATGCGCGGTCCGGGCGAGGGGGCGTGGCCAGAGCGCTCACCACTGAGGGGGCGTGGTCAGTAAGCGGGGGGCGGGGCAAAGGTGTTGGGGGCGTGGCCTAAGGGAATGAGCAACCCCCGGGCGGGCCAAAGAAGGGGCGTGGTCAAGGGAAGAAGGCGTGGCCAGCGGGCGGTGGGCGGAGCTTGGGGCGGTTCCTCGGGAGTCCCCCGAGGGTTGGGGAGGGTTTGGGGGGGGGTTGAGGGATTTTGGGGGATCCCCAAGCCTTGGAGGGGATATGGGAGGGGTGCAGGAGGCCTTGGGGGGGATTTGGGGGACACCCGGGGGGGTCTGGGAGGGGTGAGAGTGATTTTGGGGGGTCCCAAAGCCTTGGGGGGGATTTTGGGGACACCCAGGGGGGTTGGGAGGGGTGTGAGTGATTTTGGGGGGTCCCAAAGCCTTGGGGGGGATCTGGCGGGACACCCGGGGGGAGTTTGGGGGTGTATGAGAGATTTTGGGGGGTCCCAACACCTTGGGGGGGATTTGGGGGCACATCGGGGGGGAGTTTGGGGATGTATAAGAGATTTTGGGGGGTCCCAAAGCCTTGTGGGGGATTTGGGGGACATTGGGGGGGTTGGAAGGGGTGCTAGTGATTTTGGGGGGTCCCAACACCTTGGGGGGGATTTGGGGGACAAATGGGGGGGTCTGGGAGGCGTGAGAGTGATTTTGGGGGGTCCTCAAGCCTTGGGGGGGATTTGGGGGACACCCGGGGGGGTCTGGGAGGGGTGAGAGTGATTTTGGGGGGTCCCAACACTTTGGGGGGGATTTGGGGGAAACCCGGGGGGGTTGAAAGGGGTGCGAGTGATTTTTGGGGTTCCCAAAGCCTTGGGGGGGATTTGGGGGGACACCCGGGGGGGTCTGGGAGGGGTGAGAGTGATTTTGGGGGGTCCCAAAGCCTTGGGGGGGATTTGGGGGACACCCGAGGGGGTCTGGGAGGGGTGTGAGTGATTTTGGGGGGTCCTCAAGCCTTGGGGGGGATTTGGGGGACAAATGGGGGGGTCTGGGAGGGGTGAGAGTGATTTTGGGGGGTCCTCAAGCCTTGGGGGGGATTTGGGGGACACCCGGGGGGGTCTGGGAGGGGGTGAGAGTGATTTTGGGGGGTCCCAACACCTTGAGGGGGATTTGGGGGACACCCGGGGGGATCTGGAAGGGGTGAGAGTGATTTTTGGGGTGTCCCCAAGCCTTGGGGAGGATTTGGGGGGGGTTTGAAAGGGGTGCGAGTGATTTTGGGGGGGTCCCAACACCTTAGGGGGGATTTGGGGGAAACCCGGGGGGGTTGGGACGGGTGAGAGTGATTTTTGGGGGGTCCCAACACCTTGGGGGGGATTTGGGGGACACCCAGGGGGGTTGGGAGGGGTGAGAGTGATTTTTGGGGGGTCCCAAAGCCTTGGAGGGGATTTGGGGGGACACCCGGGGGGAGTTTGGGGGTGTATGAGAGATTTTGGGGGGTCCCAACACCTTGGGGGGGATTTGGGGGCACATCGGGGGGGAGTTTGGGGATGTATAAGAGATTTTGGGGGGTCCCAAAGCCTTGTGGGGGATTTGGGGGACATTGGGGGGGTTGGAAGGGGTGCTAGTGATTTTGGGGGGTCCCAACACCTTGGGGGGGATTTGGGGGACAAATGGGGGGGTCTGGGAGGGGTGAGAGTGATTTTGGGGGGTCCTCAAGCCTTGGGGGGGATTTGGCGGACACCCGGGGGGGTCTGGGAGGGGTGAGAGTGATTTTGGGGGGTCCCAACACTTTGGGGGGGATTTGGGGGACACCCGAGGGGGTCTGGGAGGGGTGTGAGTGATTTTGGGGGATCCCAAAACCTTGGGGGGGATTTGGGGGAAACCCGGGGGGGTTGAAAGGGGTGCGAGTGATTTTTGGGGTTCCCAAAGCCTTGGGGGGGATTTGGGGGGACACCCGGGGGGGTCTGGGAGGGGTGAGAGTGATTTTTGGGGGGTCCCAACACCTTGGGGGGGATTTGGGGGACACCCAGGGGGGTTGGGAGGGGTGAGAGTGATTTTTGGGGGGTCCCAAAGCCTTGGAGGGGATTTGGGGGGACACCCGGGGGGAGTTGGGGGGGTGAGAGTGATTTTGGGGGGTCCCAAAGCCTTGGGGGGGATCTGGGGGACAAATGGGGGGATTGAAAGGGGATGCGAGTGATTTTGGGGGATCCCAAAGCCTTGGGGGGGATTTGAGGGACACTCGGGGGGAGTTTGGGGGTGTATGAGGGATTTTGGGGGGTCCCAACGCCTTGTGGGGGATCCGGGGGACAATCGGGGGTCTGGGAGGGGTGAGAGTGATTTTGGGGGGTCCCAAAGCCTTGGGGGGGATTTGGGGGACACCCGGGGGGGGTTTGGGGGGTGTGAGTGATTTTGGGGGGTCCCAAAGCCTTGGGGGGGATTTGGGGGCACATCGGGGGGGAGTTTGGGGATGTATAAGAGATTTTGGGGGGTCCCAAAACCTTAGGGGGGATTTTGGGGACATTGGAGGGGTTTGAAGGGGTGTGAGTGATTTTGGGGGGTCCCAACACCTGGGGGGGATCTGGGGGGACACCCGGGGGGAGTTGGGGGGATGAGAGTGATTTTGGGGGGTCCTAAAGCCTTGGGGGGGATTTGGG
Organism: Manacus candei; assembly: GCF_025592945.1. Taxonomy (NCBI): domain Eukaryota; kingdom Metazoa; phylum Chordata; class Aves; order Passeriformes; family Pipridae; genus Manacus; species Manacus candei. The sequence continues at coordinate 41,951 of NW_026138254.1, forward strand.
GGACAATCGGGGGGTCTGGGAGGGGTGTGAGTGATTTTGGGGGGTCGCTAAAGCCTTGGGGGGGATTTGGGGGACACCCGAGGGGTCTGGGAGGGGTGTGAGTGATTTTGGGGGATCCCAAAACCTTGGGGGGGATTTGGGGGACACCCGGGGGGGTTTGGGGGGTGTGAGTGATTTTGGGGGGTCCCAGCACCTTGGGGGGGATTTGGGGGGACATCGGGGGGGAGTTTGGGGATGTATAAGAGATTTTGGGGGGTCCCACAGCCTTGTGGGGGATTTGGGGGACAAATGGGGGGGTCTGGGAGGGGTGAGAGTGATTTTGGGGGGTCCCAAAGCCTTGGGGGGGATTTGGGGGACACCCGGGGGGGTTGCGGGGTGAGAGTGATTTTGGGGGGTCCCAAAGCCTTGGGGGGGATCTGGGGGGACACCCGGCAGAGTTTGGGGTATCTGGCGGGTTATTAAGGGTTTGGGGGCGGGGAGGCTGTGGGGGGTCCCCAAGGCATTGAGGGGGTTTCCAAACCCCCCATAAACCCCCATCACTCTGTGACCCCCTGTTTCCCCCTTAACCCCATAAACCCCCACAAACCCCCATTGCTCTTTGACCCCCCAGACCCCATAAACCCCCCAAAATCCCCATCACTCTTTGACCCCCCTTTTCCCCCTTAACCCCATAAACCCCCATAAACCCCCACAAACCCCCATAAACCCCCATTGCTCTTTGACCCCCCCTTTTCCCCCTTAACCCCATAAACCTCCATAAGCCCCCACAAACCCCCATTGCTCTTTGACCCCCCACACCCCATAACCCCCCCCAAATTCCCCATCACTCTTTGACCCCCCCTTTACCCCTTAACCCCATAAACTCCCTCAAACCCCCATTGCTCTTTGACCACCCCAGACCCCATAAACCCCCCAAAATCCCCATCACTCCTTGACCCCCCCTTTTCCCCCTCGACCCCATAAACCCCCCAAAATCCCCATCACTCCTTGACCCCCTCCTTTCCCCCTTTAACCCCATAAACCCCCATAAACCCCCATAAAACCCCCATCACTCTCTGACCTCCCCATACCCCATAAACCCCCCAAAATCCCCATCACTCTTTGACCCCCCCTTTCCCCCCTCAACCCCATAAACCCCCATACACCCCTAAAACCCCCACAAACCCCCCACAAACCCCCATTGCTCTTTGACCCCCCACACCTCATAAACCTCCCAAAATCCCCATCACTCTTTGACCCCCCTTTTCCCCCTTAACCCCATAAACCCCCATAAACCCTGTAAACCCCCCAAAATCCCCCATCACTCTCTGACCTCCCCACACCCCATAAACCCCCCTAAACCCCCCAAAATCCCCATCACTCTTTGACCCCCCCTTTCCCCCTTAACCCCATAAACCCCCCAAAATCCCCATCACTCTTCGACCCCCCCACACCTCATAAACTCCCCAAAATCCCCATCACTCTTTGACCCCCCTTTCCCCCCTTAACCCCATAAAACCTCATAAACCCCTAAAACCCCCATAAACCCCCATAAACTGCCCATCACTCTTTGACCCCCCCTTTCCCCCTTAACCCCATAAAACCCCATAAACCCCTAAAACCCCAATAAACCCCCCAAAATCCCCATCACTCCTTGACCCCCCCTTTTCCCCCTTAACCCCATAAACCCCCACAAACCCCCATCACCCTTTGACCCCCCCACACCCCATAAACCCCCCAAAATCCCCATCACTCCTTGACCCCCCCTTTACCCCCTTAACCCCATAAACCCCCTAAACCCCCATTGCCCTTTAACCCCCCCAACCCCCCCAAAACCCCATAAACCCCCCTAAAACCTTCCCCTTCCCCCCCCTCCTCCCCCGAACCCCATCTCCTCCAACCCCTCGGGAAGAACAAAACCTCCTTTATTCCTTTATTTCTCCGGGAATAAAACCCTTCCCAAGGCCCAGCGGGATGCAGAGGGGGGGGATGAGCCCCCCGAGGGGTCTGTGGGCACCCCAAAAGCTCAGGGGGGTCTGTGGGGACCCCAAATGTCAGGGGGGTCCAACACCTGACCCCAAAGCTCAGGGGGGTTTGTGGGGACCCCAAATGTCAGGGGGTCCGACACCTGACCCCAAAGCTCAGGGGGTCTATGGGGACCCCAAAAGCTCAGGGGGGTCTATGGGGACCCCAAAAGCTCAGGGGGTCTATGGGGACCCCAAAAGCTCAGGGGGGTCTATGGGGACCCCAAAAGCTCAGGAGGGTCAGGCACCTGACCTCAAATGTCAGGGGGATCCGTGGGGACCCCAAAATCTCAGGGGGGTTCAGCACCTAATCCCAAATGTCAGGGGGGTCTGTGGGGACCCCAAAAGCTCAGGGGGGTCTGTGGGCACCCCAAAAGCTCAGGGGGGTCTGTGGGGACCCCAAAAGTTCAGGGGGGTCTGACACCTGACCCCAAAGCTCAGGGGGTCTGTGGGGACCCCAAATGTCAGGGGGGTCTGTGGGGACCCCAAATCTCAGGGGGTCTGAGACCTGACCCCAAAAGATCAGGGGGGTCCGTGGGGACCCCAAAAGCTCAGGGGGGTCTGTGGGCACCCCAAATGTCAGGGGGGTCTGGCACTTGACCCCAAAGCTCAGGGGGGGTCTGTGGGGACCCCAAATGTCAGGGGGTCCGACACCTGACCCCAAAGCTCAGGGGGGTCTATGGGGACCCCAAAAGCTCAGGAGGGTCAGGCACCTGACCTCAAATGTCAGGGGGATCCGTGGGGACCCCAAAAGCTCAGGGGGATTCAGCACCTAATCCCAAATGTCAGGGGTGTGTGTGGGGACCCCAAATATCAGGGGGGGTCTGGCACCTGACCCCAAAATCTCAGGGGGCCCGTGGGGACCCCAAAAGCTCAGGGGGGTCTGTGGGGACCCCAAAAACTCAGGGTGTCCAACACCTGACCCCAAATGTCAGGGGGGTCTGTGGGGACCCCAGATATCAGGGGGGGTCTGGCACCTGATCCTAAAGCTCAGGGGGGTCCGTGAGAACCCCAAATGTCAGGGGGGTCTGTGGGGACCCCAAAAGCTCAGAGGGTCTGACACCTGACCTCAAAATCTCAGGGGGGTTTGTGGGGACCCCAAAATCTCAGGGGGGTCCGACACCTGACCCCAAAAGCTCAGGGGGTCCAACACCTGACCCCAAATCTCAGGGGGGTCTGTGGGCACCCCAAAAGCTCAGGGAGGTCTGTGGGGACCCCAAATATCAGGGGGGATCCGGCACCTGACCCCAAAGCTCAGGGGGGTCTGTGGGGACCCCAAAAGCTCAGGGGGTCCGACACCTGACCCCAAAAGCTCAGGGGGTCCTACACCTGACCCCCGCGTCCTCGGCGTGCCCGCAGTTGGTCCGTCCCCATCCCGAAAAGCTGCAGAGCTCCAGGGAATCCTCGGTGCCCGTGCAGGAAACGTCGTCCATCCAGATCCTGCCGGAGCCTGAGGGGGACAGGGAATGCCGGGATATACTCAGGGATACACAGGGATATACAGGGATACAGACAGGGATAGACAGGGACACCCTGAGGGGCTGGGCTGGAATTCCCAGAGAAGCTGTGGCTGCCCCTGGATCCCTGGCAGTGTCCAAGGCCGGGTTGGATTCCCTGGGATGGCGGGAGGTGTCCCTGAACATGGAATGGGATGAGCCTTAAAATCCCTTCCCACCCAAACCATTCCAGGAGAAAGGGCACTCAGAATCCAGTCAGAGGGATCTTTATGGAATGTGGGGATGGAAAAGGCAGGAAAGGGGAAGGGAGACCCTGCCCTGAGTGCCGAGATTCCCAGGGAACCCCCTTGTTCCCGGAACTCCTTCCCAGGGAGGAGCTGGGCTGGGGATGGATCCAATGGCAGGCTCTGGCTCCAGGCTGGGAGAGCTGGGAATGGCCAGGCTGGAGAAGGGAAGGATCCCGGGAGAGCTTGGAGCACATTCCAGAGCCTGAAGGGGCTCCAGGAGAGCTGGAGAGGGACTGGGGATGAGGGCCTGGAATGCCAGGCCCCAGGGAATGGATCCCAGTGGGAAAGGGGAGATCTGGGGGGGAGATTGGGAAGGGATTCCTGGCTGGGAGGGTGGGGAGGGGCTGGGCTGGAATTCCCAGAGGAGCTGTGGCTGCCCCTGGATCCCAGGCCGGGTTGGCCCATCCCTCTCCCGGCATCCCCTGGATCCCCCCCGTGGCCATCCCAGTTCCCTGGGGAGCCATCCCGGTGTTCCCGGGGCTATTCCCACCTTGTCCGAAGCGGGCCATGCGGAAGACGTCGTCGGCCCCGGGGTACCCCAGGGCCCGGCACACGACGGCGCCGTCGGGGCCGTCCCAGCCGTCGTCGCAGACGGTGCCCCAGCGGCCCCCGTGCAGGATCTCCACGCGCCCCTCGTGCGGCCCCGAACCGTTCACCAGCCGCAGGGAGCCTTCCTCGGGACCTGCCGGGACACGCCGGGATGGAGGGAATTCCCAGGGACACACTGGGAATGCCAGCACGGCCACGGGACGGGAATGGGCAACGGCGGGTGGGAATGTTTGACGGAGGGTGGGAATGGCCAAGAGTTGGGTTTTTCCGAGAGTTGGGTTTGTCCAAGAGTTGGGTTTGTCCAACAGAGCTTGGGAATGTTCAACAACAGTTGGGAATGTCCAGGAGCGGGTGGGGATGTCCAGCTGTGGTTGGGAATGTCCAAGAGTTGGATTTGTCCAAGACTGGGTGGGAATGTCCAAGAGTGGGTGGGAATGTCCAAGAGTTGGGTGTGTCCAAGAGTTGGGTTTGTCCAGCAGAGCTTGGGAATATCCAACTGTGTTTGGGAATGTCCTACAGTGGGTGGGAATGTCCAGGAGTACTTGGGTTTGTCCAAGAGTTGGGTTTGTCCAACAGAGCTTGGGAATGTCCAAGAGTGGGTGGGAATGTCCAAGAGTTGGGTGAGTCCAAGAGTTGGGTGAGTCAGGTTTGTCCAAGAGTTGGGTTTGTTCAACAGATCTTGGGAATGTCCAAAACCAGTTGGGAATGTCCAGGAGCAGGTGGGAATGTCCAGCAGTGGTTGGGAATGTCCAAGAGTTGGGTTTGTCCAAGAGTGGGTGGGAATGTCCAAGAGTTGGGTTTGTCCAAGAGTGACTGGGAATGTCCAAGAGTTGGGTTTGTCCAACGGAGCTTGGGAATGTCCTACAGTGGGTGGGAATGTCCATCTGAAGGTGGGAATGTCCAGCAATGATTGGGAATGTCCAAGAGTTGGGTTTGTCCAAGAGTGGGTGGGAATGTCCAGTAGAGCTTGGGAATGTCCAAAAACACTTGGGAATGTCCAGGAGCGGGTGGGAATGTCCAATGGTGTTTGGGAATGTCCAACAGTGGCTGGGAATGTCAAGGACGGGGAGAGAATGTCCAAGAGTGGCTGGGAATGTCCAAGACTGGGTGGGAATGTCCATCAGAGGGCGGGATCGTCCCGCTCCGGGTGGGAATGTCCAGCCCTGGGTGTTCCATCCCGCTCGGACAGGACTTGGAGCGACCCGGGATAACGGCGGGTCCCGAAATGTCCCGTTAACCCCAAAGCTCCCTCCGGGAGCTTTGGGGTTAACGGGACATTTCGGGATCCTGCCAGGATCTTCCTGTTCCAGAATCCGACTGTTCCCTGGCTCCTTCCCAGCGGGAATGGGGCCACCTCTCCCGGCGTTCCGGAACACCCCGTCCTTCCCTGACCTCGGCCCCGACCCTCCTCCGACCTCGGATCCCGCCCTTCCAGGCCCAGCCAGAGCCTGGAACCCCCCCCCTGGGGCGTGTCCTCCTGGATCCGGGAGAACACGGAGTTCTCCCAGCTGGAAAAACATCCCAGGAGTCCCCGGAGCTCTTCCCGGGTTTTGTCGGATCCGGGTGGGGCCTCTCCGGGACGATTCCCGCTACCCTCTCCTCCTCCCATCCCCGTTCCCGAGGGTGGGAATGTCTCCTCCCAGCCTCCGGAGCAGCTGCCTTGGCTCGTTCCAAGCCCGGAGTCATCCGAGGGCGGGAAGGGCCGGACACGCGCGCGCTCGCTGAGCTCCGGAGATTTCCTGGAGCTGCTCCTGCCAAAGCCGGGCCTGGGAAGGATCCAAGCCCTGGCGTGTCCTGCTGGGACTCAGCCAGACCTCCCTGCTCCGGGAGAGTGGGATGCAGCCAAGGAAAACCGGGATCCAATCCAGGGAAACTCGGGATCCAGCTCTTCTCTGACTGAGGTGACAAACCAGTGTCACCTTCCCAAGTATTCCAGGACCATTCCCTGTTTTCCCAGCTCCAGGAAACTCCATGGCTTTGAGATCATTGTCCCTCTGCCCCCTGGAATATCCCAGAGCAGGGATGTGTCCAAGGAAAACTGGGATCCAATCCAGAGAAACTTGGGATCCAGCTCTTCTCCGCTCGAGGTGACAAACCAGTGTCACCTTCCCAAGTATTCCAGGACCATTCCCAGCCTGTTTTCCTGGCTCCAGGGAACTCCATGGCTTTGGGATCATTGTCCCCCTGGCCCCTGGAATATCCCAGGGCAGGGATGTGTCCAAGGAAAACCGGGATAAAATCCAGGGAAAACCTGGCACGTCACTTCTCTGCTTGAGGTGACAAACCAGTGTCACCTTCCCAAGTATTCCAGGACCATTCCCTGCCTGTTTTCCTGGCTCCAGGAAGCTCCATGGCTTTGGGGTCATTGTCCCTCTGCCCTCCTGGAACATCCCAGGGCAGGGATGTGGCCAAGGAAAACCGGGATCCAATCCAGAGAAACTCAGGATCCAGCTCTTCTCTGACTGAGGTGACAAACCAGTGTCACCTTCCCAAGTATTCCAGGACCATTCCCTGCCTGTTTTCCCGGCTCCAGGGAACTCCATGGCTTTGGGATCATTGTCCCTCTGGCCCTCTGGAGCATCCCAGGGCAGGGATGTGTCCAAGGAAAACCGGGATAAAATCCAGGGAAACTTGGGATCCAGCTCTTCTCCGCTCGAGGTGACAAACCAGTGTCACCTTCCCAAGTATTCCAGGACCATTCCCAGCCTGTTTTCCCAGCTCCAGGGAACTCCATGGCTTTGGGATCATTGTCCCCCTGGCCCCTGGAATATCCCAGGGCAGGGATGTGTCCAAGGAAAACCAGGATCTCATCCAGGGAAACTCGGGATCCAGCTCTTCTCCTCCGCTCGAGGTGACAAACCAGTGTCACCTTCCCAAGTATTCCAGGACCATTCCCTGCCTGTTTTCCCAGCTCCAGGGAACTCCATGGCTTTGGGATCATTGTCCCTCTGCCCTCCTGGAACATCCCAGGGCAGGGATGTGTCCAAGGAAAACCGGGATCCAATCCAGAGAAACTCGGGATCCAGCTCTTCTCCTCCGCTCGAGGTGACAAACCAGTGTCACCTTCCCAAGTATTCCAAGACCATTCCCTGCCTGTTTTCCCGGCTCCAGGAAACTCCATGACTTTGGGATCATTGTCCCTCCGCCTTCCTGGAACATCCCAGGGCAGGGATGTGTCCAAGGAAAACCAGGATAAAATCCAGAGAAACTCAAGATCCAGCTCTTCTCTGACTGAGGTGACAAACCAGTGTCACCTTCCCAAGTGTTCCAGGACCATTCCCTGCCTGTTTTCCCGGCTCCAGGGAACTCCATGGCTTTGGGATCATTGTCCCTCTGGCCCTCTGGAGCATCCCAGGGCAGGGATGTGTCCAAGGAAAACCGGGATCCAATCCAGAGAAACTTGGGATCCAGCTCTTCTCCGCTCGAGGTGACAAACCAGTGTCACCTTCCCAAGTATTCCAGGACCATTCCCAGCCTGTTTTCCTGGCTCCAGGAAACTCCATGGCTTTGGGATCATTGTCCCTCTGCCCCCTGGAACATCCCAGAGCAGGGATGTGTCCAAGGAAAACCGGGATAAAATCCAGGGAAATCAGGCACTTCACTTCTCTGCTTGAGGTGACAAACCAGTGTCACCTTCCCAAGTATTCCAGGACCATTCCCTGCCTGTTTTCCCGGCTCCAGGAAACTCCATGGCTTTGGGATCATTGTCCCTCTGCCCTCCTGGAGCATCCCAGGGCAGGGATGCATCCAAGGAAAACCGGGATAAAATCCAGGGAAATCAGGCACTTCACTTCTCTGCTTGAGGTGACAAACCAGTGTCACCTTCCCAAGTATTCCAGGACCATTCCCTGCCTGTTTTCCCGGCTCCAGGGAACTCCATGGCTTTGGGATCATTGTCCCTCTGCCCTCCTGGAGCATCCCAGGGACATCCAGGACATCCCAGGGACTTCCCTGCTTGGGAACATCCCTCCTGCTTTTCCAGGGATATCATTCCTTGGGAACATCCCTCCTGCTTTTCCAGGGATATCATTCCTTGGGAACATCCCTCCTGCTTTTCCAGGGATATCATTCCTTGGGAACAACCCTCCTGCTTTTCCAGGGATATCATTCCTTGGGAACAACCCTCCTGCTTTTCCAGGGATATCATTCCTTGGGAACAACCCTCCTGCTTTTCCAGGGACATCATTCCTTGGGATCATCCCTCCTGCTTTTCCAAGGACAACCCTTCTGGAGGGATGTTCCCAATCTTCCCAGAATTCCCGCCTGGAACTCACCTTTTCCAGCGGCTCCGCCTCGATCCCCCTTTTCCCCCTTCGGGCCTCGCTCTCCTGGGAATACAAAAATAATAATAATAATAATAATAATAATAATAATAATAATAATAATAATAATAATAATAATAATAATAATAATAATAATAAAATAATATAATAATAAATAATAATACTAAAATAAATAATAATATAATAAATAATATAATAAAAATAAATAATAATATTAAAATAAATAATAATATTATAATAAATAATAAATAAATAATAAAATGTGATAATAATAAATAAAAATCTAATAATAAATAATAAATAAAAATCTAATAATAAATAATAAATGAAATAAATAATAAATAATAAATAATAATTAAAAATGATTATAATTAAAAAAATGAAAGAGGATAATAATAAATAAAAATGTAATAATAAATAATAAATAAATAATAAAGGGTGATAACAATAAATAAAAATATTATAATAAATAATAAAATATTATAATAAAAATAAATAATAAAAGATGATAATTATAAATGAATAGAAATATAGTAATAATAAATAAAAATATAATATTAATAAACAAATAATAAATAAAATAAATAATAAGTAATAAGTAATAAATAATAAATAATAAATAATAAATAGTAAAAATAAAAATAAAAGAGGATAATAATAAATAAAAATGTAATAATAAATGAACTATTAAAAGGATAATAATAATAAATAATAAATAAAATAAATAATAAATAATAAAAAAAATAAAAGATGATGATCATAAAAAAATATAATAATAAATAGAAAATAAAAAATAAAAGATTATAATAATGAATAAAAATAAAATATGATAATAGATAAATAATAAATAAACAATAAATAATAAATAAAAATAAAAGATGATGATAATAAATAAAATATAATAATAAATAATAAATAAAGGATGATACTAATAATAAATATATAATAAATAAAATAAATCAAAAATAAAATATAAAAATAAAATATTATAATAATAAATAAAAATAAAAGATGATGATAATAATAAATAAATAAATAAATAAATAAATAAAATACAACAATAATAAATAATAAATAAAAGATGATAACAGTAATGAATAAATACTAAATAAAATTTGTAAAAAATAATACATAAAAAATAAAAGATGAGGATAATAAATAAAATATAATAATAAATAATAAATAAAAGATGATCATAATAATAAATAAATAATAAATAAAATAAATAAAAATAAAATATAAAAAATAAAATATTATAATAATAAATAAAAATAAAAGATGATAATAATAACAAATAAATAGTAAATAAAATAAATAATAAATAAAAAATAAAATATGATAATAAATAAAAGATAATAATAAATAATAAATAAAAGATAATAATAAATAAATAATAAATAAAATAAATAAAAATAAAATATAAAAAATAAAATATTATAATAATAAATAAAAATAAAAGATGATAATAATAATAAATAAATAGTAAATAAAATAAATAATAAATAAAAATAAAAATTATAATAAATAAAATATAATAAATAATAAATAAAAGATTATAATAATAAATAAATAATAAATAAAATAAATAAAAAATAGACTATAAAAATAAAATATCATAATTATAAATAACAAATAAAAGATGATAAGAATAATAAATAAATAATAGATAAAATAAATAAAAATAAACTATAAAAATAAAATATTATAATAATAAATAAAAATAAAATATGATAATAATAATAAATAAATAGTAAATAAAATAAATAATAAATAAAAATAAAAAATTATAATAAATAAAATATAATAAATAATAAATAAAAGATGATAAGAATAAATAAATAATAAATAAAATAAATAAAAAATAAAATATTATAATTATAAATAACAAATAAAAGATGATAAGAATAATAAATAAATAATAAATAAAATAAATAAAAATAAACTATAAAAATAAAATATTATAATAATAAATAAAAATAAAAGATGATAATAATAATAAATAATAAATAAAATAAATAATAAATAATAAATAATAATAAAATATGATAATAAATAAAATAAATAATAAACAAAAAATAAAAAATGATGATCATAAATAAAATATAATAATAAATTATAAAAGATTATAATAATAAATGATAATAAAAGATGATAATTGTAATTAATAAATAATATAAAAATATAAAAATAAAATATTATAATAATAAATAATAAATAGAAGATGATAATGACAATAAATAATGAATAAAATATATAATAAATAAATATAATTTATAATATAAATATAATTTATAATAATAAATAATAAATACAGGATGATAATAGTAATAAATAAATAATAAATAATAAATAAATTAAATAAAAAATAAAAGATGGTAGTAATAATAAATAATAAATAAAATATAATAATAAATATTAAATAAAAGATGATAATGGTAATAAATAAATAATAAATCAAATAAATAACAAATCAAAACTAAAAAAGGAAAGATTTTAACAGAAATAACTAATAATGTTTCCCTACCTTTGGCTCCCCTCAGCCCCGGCGGGCCGGGCGGGCCCGGCTCTCCCGGATCCCCCTTCAATCCCGGCCTTCCCCTTTCCCCGGGAAAACCTGGAAGGAGCCCCAGAATTCCATCAAATCCGGCTGGGCCGGGGCCTCCCGGGGCTGTTCCAACAGCCGGGAAAAATGGGATAAAGGGCTGGATATTTCTGGGATAAATTGGGATGTTTCTGGGATATAGGGCGGGATATTTCTGGGATAAATGTTGGATTTTTATGGGATAAAGGGTTGGATATTTCTGGGATAAAATTGGGATATTTTTGGGATAAAGGGCTGGATATTTCTGGGATAAAATTGGGATATTTCTGGGATAAATTGGGATATTTCTGGGATAAATGTTGGATTTTTATGGGATAAAGGGTTGGATATTTCTGGGATAAATTTGGGATATTTCTGGGATAAAGGGTTGGATATTTTTGGGATAAAGGTTTGGATATTTCTGGGATAAAATTGGGATATTTCTGGGATAAATTTGGGATATTTCTGGGATAAATGTTGGATATTTCTGGGATAAAGGGCTGGATTTTTATGGGATAAAGGGTTGGATATTTCTGGGATAAATTTGGGATTTTTATGGGATAAATTTGGGATATTTCTGGGATAAAGGGATGGATATTTCTGGGATAAAGGTTGGATATTTTTGGGATAAAATTGAGATATTTCTGGGATAAAGGGTTGGATATTTATGGGATAAAAGTTGGATATTTTTGGGATAAAGGGTTGGATATTTCTGGGATAAAGGGCTGGATATTTCTGGGATAAAGGGTTGGATATTTCTGGGATAAAGGGCTGGATATTTCTGGGATAAAGGGCTGGATATTTCTGGGATAAAGGGCTGGATATTTCTGGGATAAAATTGGGATATTTTTGGGATAAAGGGTTGGATATTTCTGGGATAAAGGGTTGGATATTTCTGGGATAAAGGGCTGGATATTTCTGGGATAAAATTGGGATATTTTTGGGATAAAGGGTTGGATATTTTTGGGATATATTTGGGATATTTCTGGGATGAAGGGCTGGATATTTCTGAGATAAAAGTTGGATATTTCTGGGATAAATTTGGGATATTTCTGGGATAAAGGGCTGGAATATTTCTGGGATATTATTTTTCCAACCGGCTCACTCTGGGAGTGGATTTTGGGCGGAGTTTTGTGGGATTTGGGAATTTGGGATGAGTTTTCCTCACCTCTGGGCCCGGGAATTCCGGGCAGACCCGGCTCTCCTTCCATCCCTTCATTCCCGGGGTCTCCTTTGGGTCCAGGAGGCCCTGGAAAAGAAATAATTATAATTTTGATCCCTAAGTAATTATATATTAATTATAATTATAGAATAACTCTAATTTGGGACCTTATATAATTATATAATAATTCTAATTATATAAAAATTCTAATTTGGGTCCTTATAAAATTATATAATAATTATAATTATATAGTAATTATAATTATGTCATAATTATGATTTGAATCCTTATATACTTGTATAATAATTATAATAACAGAGTAATTATTATTTTGATACTTAGATAATTATATAAAAACTAAAATTATATTATAATTATAATTATATAATAATTATAATTTGGGACCTTATATAATTATACAATAATTATAATTATATAGTAATTAAAATAATATCATAATTATGATTTGAGTCCTTATATAACTGTATAATAATTAAAATAACATAGTAATTATTATTTTTTCCTTAGATAATTATATAATAACTATAATTATATAATAATTATAATTTGGATCCTTAAATAATTATATAAGAATTATAATTATACAGTAATTAAAATTATATCATCATTAATTATATAAAAACTATAATTATATTATAATTATACAATAATTCTAATTTGGGTCCTTACATAATTATTCAATAATTATAATGATATAGCAATTATAATTATATCATAATTATAATTTGAATACTTATGTAATTGTATAATAATTATAATAACAGAGTAATTATTATTTAGATCCTTAGATAATTATATAAAAACTATAATTATATTATAATTATATAATAATTCTAACTTGGATCGTTAAATAATTATATAATAATTATAATTATATAATAATTACAATTTGGATCCTTGTAGAATTGTGTAATAGTTATAATAATATAATAATTATAATTTGGAGACCTGTATAATTACATAATAATTATAATGATATCATAATTCTAATTTGGATCCTTATATAATCATATAATATATATAATTATATAATAATTATAATTTGGATACTTTTATAGTTGTATAATAATTATAATTATAATTATAATTATATAATTATATAATTATATAATTATAATTATATAATAATTATAATTGGGATCAGTATATCATTATATAATAATTAAAATTAGATACAGTAATTCTAATTTGGATCCTAAGATAATGATATAATAATTATAATTAGATAATAATTCTAATTTGGATCCTTGTACACTTATATAATAATTATAATAATATAATAATTATAATTAGATAATAATTCTAATGTGGATTTTAATGCGATTCTAATTTGGATCCTTGAATAACTGTATAATAATTATATAGTAATTATATGGTAATTTTAATTTGGATCCTGATATAGTTATATAATAATAATAATAATAATAATAATAATAATATGATAATTCTAATTTGGATTCTTAGATATTTATATAATAATTATAATTATATGAAAATTATAATTTGGATCTTTGTATAATTACATAATAATTTTCATTATATAATAGTTATAATTTGGATACTTACATAATTATATAAAACTATAGTAATTATAACTAAATAATAATTAGAATTTGGATCCTTATATAATTATATAACAAATATAATTACATAATAATTCTAATTTGGAACCCTGTATAATTTCATAAAAATTATAATTATAAAATAATTAAAATAATAGAATAATTCTAATTTGGATCCTTAGATAATTGTATAATAATTCTAATTATATAATAATTAGAATTTGGATCCTTATGTAATTATATAACAATCATAACTATATAATAACTATATACTTTTGATCCATATATAATTATATAATAAAGACAATCATATAATAATTCTAATTTGGATCCTTGTATAACTATATATAATTATATAATAATTACAATTAGGATCCTTATATAAAATTATAATAATTATAATTTTATAACAATTATAATTATAAAATAATTAGAATAATACAATAATGATGATTTGAATCATAACATAATTATATAAAAATTACAATTATATAATAATTATAATTTGGATCCCTGTATAATGATATAAAAATAGGGAATTCCATTGGGAATATGGATGATATAGATAATTATGTCATAAATGTAATTAGGTAATAATTCTAATTCCCACCCCATTCCTGCTCCATTCCCACCCCATTCCTGCCCACATTCCCACCCCATTCCTGCTCCATTCCCACCCCATTCCTGCTCCATTCCCACCCCATTCCTGCTCCATTCCCACCCCATTCCTGCCCACATTCCCACCCCATTCCTGCTCCATTCCCACCCCATTCCTGCCCACATTCCCACCCCATTCCTGCTCCATTCCCACCCCATTCCTGCCCACATTCCCACCCCATTCCTGCCCACATTCCCACCCCATTCCTGCTCCATTCCCACCCCATTCCTGCTCCATTCCCACCCCATTCCTGCTCCATTCCTGCTCCATTGCCGCCCACATTCCCACCCCATTCCTGCTCCATTCCCACCCCATTCCCTTTTCCCACAATCTCAACCCTGTCAGTGCTGGGATGACTTTTGTTCTCAGGGATCTTGGAGATCCTTCCCAACCCCAACATTCCAGGATTTACTCCACCAACCCCACACCCCCCACAGGGCCCATTCCCGCTCCATTCCCACCCCATTCCCACCCCATTCCCACCCCATCCCTGCTCCATTCCCACCCCATTCCTGCCCACATTCCCACCCCATTCCCGCCCACATTCCCACCCCATTCCTGCTCCATTCCCACCCCATTCCCTCTTCCCAGAATCTTATCCCTGGCAGTGCTGGGATGACTTTTGTTCTCAGGGATCTTGGAGACCCTTCCCAACCCCAACATTCCAGGATTTAGGACACCAAATCCCATCCCATGGGGAATCCCAAACTCCAACCTCATTCCCACTTCCCTGAGTCTTGGCTGGGATGACTTTTGAATTCCATGGCCTTGGAGATCCTTCCCAACCCCAACATTCCAGGATTTACTCCGCCAACCCCACACCCCCCGCAGGGCCCATTCCCACCCCATTCCCACCCCACATTCCCGCCCCATTCCCACCCCATTCCTGCCCACATTCCCACCCCATTCCTGCTCCATTCCCACCCTATCCCTGCTCCATTCCCACCCTATCCCTGCTCCATTCCCACCCCATTCCCACCCCATTCCTGCTCCATTCCCACCCCATTCCTGCTCCATTCCCACCCCATTCCCACCCCATTCCTGCCCACATTCCTGCCCCATTCCTGCTCCATTCCCACCCCATTCCCACCCCATTCCTGCCCACATTCCTGCCCCATTCCTGCTCCATTCCCACCCCATTCCCACCCCATTCCTGCTCCATTCTCACCCCATTCCCACTTCCTAGAGTCTTATCCCTGGCAGTGCTGGGATGACTTTTGTTCTCAGGGATCTTGGAGACCCTTCCCAACCCCAACATTCCAGGATTTAGGACACCAAATCCCATCCCATGGGGAATCCCAAACTCCAACCTCATTCCCACTTCCCTGAGTCTTGGCTGGGATGACTTTTGAATTCCATGGCCTTGGAGATCCTTCCCAACCCCAACATTCCAGGATTTACTCCGCCAACCCCACACCCCCCGCAGGGCCCATTCCCACCCCATATTCCCGCCCCATTCCCACCCCATTCCTGCCCACATTCCCACCCCATTCCTGCTCCATTCCCACCCTATCCCTGCTCCATTCCCACCCTATCCCTGCTCCATTCCCACCCCATTCCCACCCCATTCCTGCTCCATTCCCACCCCATTCCTGCTCCATTCCCACCCCATTCCCACCCCATTCCTGCCCACATTCCTGCCCCATTCCTGCTCCATTCCCACCCCATTCCCACCCCATTCCTGCCCACATTCCTGCCCCATTCCTGCTCCATTCCCACCCCATTCCCACCCCATTCCTGCTCCATTCTCACCCCATTCCCACTTCCTAGAGTCTTATCCCTGGCAGTGCTGGGATGACTTTTGTTCTCAGGGATCTTGGAGACCCTTCCCAACCCCAACATTCCAGGATTTAGGACACCAAATCCCATCCCATGGGGAATCCCAAACTCCAACCTCATTCCCACTTCCCTGAGTCTTGGCTGGGATGACTTTTGAATTCCATGGCCTTGGAGATCCTTCCCAACCCCAACATTCCAGGATTTACTCCGCCAACCCCACACCCCCCGCAGGGCCCATTCCCACCCCATTCCCACCCCACATTCCCGCCCCATTCCCACCCCATTCCTGCCCACATTCCCACCCCATTCCTGCTCCATTCCCACCCTATCCCTGCTCCATTCCCACCCTATCCCTGCTCCATTCCCACCCCATTCCCACCCCATTCCTGCTCCATTCCCACCCCATTCCTGCTCCATTCCCACCCCATTCCCACCCCATTCCTGCCCACATTCCTGCCCCATTCCTGCTCCATTCCCACCCCATTCCCACCCCATTCCTGCTCCATTCTCACCCCATTCCCACTTCCTAGAGTCTTATCCCTGGCAGTGCTGGGATGACTTTTGTTCTCAGGGATCTTGGAGACCCTTCCCAACCCCAACATTCCAGGATTTACTCCACCAACCCCACACCCCCCGCAGGGCCCATTCCCACCCCATTCCTGCTCACATTCCCACCCCACATTCCCGCCCCATTCCCACCCCATTCCTGCCCACATTCCCACCCCATTCCTGCTCCATTCCCACCCTATCCCTGCTCCATTCCCACCCTATCCCTGCTCCATTCCCACCCCATTCCCACCCCATTCCTGCTCCATTCCCACCCCATTCCTGCTCCATTCCCACCCCATTCCCACCCCATTCCTGCCCACATTCCTGCCCCATTCCTGCTCCATTCCCACCCCATTCCCACCCCATTCCTGCCCACATTCCTGCCCCATTCCTGCTCCATTCCCACCCCATTCCCACCCCATTCCTGCTCCATTCTCACCCCATTCCCACTTCCTAGAGTCTTATCCCTGGCAGTGCTGGGATGACTTTTGTTCTCAGGGATCTTGGAGACCCTTCCCAACCCCAACATCCCAGGATTTACTCCACCAACCCCACACCCCCCGCAGGGCCCATTCCCACCCCATTCCCGCCCCATTCCTGCCCCATTCCCGCCCCATTCCCGGCTCACCGCGGATGACGGAGATGTTCCTCAGGGCCACCGCGTGCTCCCAGTGGCGGACCCGCAGCTCCTCCGTGACGTTGCTCAGCATTCCCAGCTCCAGCCTCAGCCTCCCCTCCAGCTCCTCCCGCCCCCTCCTCGCCCTCCTCGCCTCCTCCGTCACATTCCCGACGATCCCGCCCAGATCCCGGAGCCGGGAACGCTGCACTTCCAGCTCGTAGGAGAAGCTCCTGTTCATGGAATCCACCGACCCGCCCAGGAGATCCACCTGCTCTCCCAAGGCCTCCGTCCTCCCTCCCAGGCATTCCAGGAGTCGGGAATGATGCTCCAGGAGCAGCCGGGAGCCGTTCCCGGCCACGGAAAGCCGGGAGAGCTCCTGTTGGGAAGCGTCTCCCTGCCGGCTCAGGGAATCCCGGAGCGCCGCCACGGCCGCGTCCGTCTGTCCCGCCCGGCTCTGGAGCAGCTCCAGGAGCTCCTGGAGCCTCCGGAGCGTCGCTCCCGCCCGGAGCAGGGAATCCGAGTGGTTCTGGAGGAGGTCCTGGAGCCTCCAGACGTGATCCAGGATTTCCCCCCGGGCCGGGAGCAGCAGGAGCTGGAGCTGGAGGTCCCGGAAGGTCTCGTTGAGGCGTTGGACGTTCCCGAGGAGAGCCCGGAGCTCCTCCGGGGAGGGATGGGGGCGGGACGCTGGGAAAGGTGGGAGAGGGGTGGGAATGGTGGGAGTGGCCCCTCGGATGGGGGGGATTCATCCCATCCTATCCCATCCATCCCATCCCATCTTATTTCATCCCATCCATCCCATCCCATCCCATCCATCCCATCCCATCCCATCCCATCCCATCCCATCCTGGTTTTTCCCACTGGAAATCTCCACCTCAAATCCCAAAAGATTCATTCCATGAGTCCCTGTGAGGGATGAAGGGTTGGAGAATCCCAGAGAAAAAGTTTGGAATGGTTTGGGTGGGAAGGGAAGGGAAAGGTGGGAAAAGGGTGGGAATGGTGGGAGTGGCCCCGTGGATGGGGGGGATTCATCCCATCCTATCCCATCCCATCCCATCCCATCCCATCAATCCCATCCCATCCCATCCATCCCTTCCCATCCCATCCCATCCCATCCCATCCCATCCATCCCTTCCCATCCCATCTCATCCCATCCCATCCCATCCTGGTTTTTCCCACTGGAAATCTCCACCTCAAATCCCAAAAGATTCATTCCATGAGTCCCTGTGGGGGATGAAGGGTTGGAGAATCCCAGAGAAAAACCTTGGAATGGTTTGGGTGGGAAGGGACCTCAAAGCTCATCCAGGTCCACCTGGAACAGGGACACTTCCCGCTATCCCAGGGAATCCAACCCGGCCTTGGACACTGCCAGGGATCCAGGGGCAGCCACAGCTTCTCTGGGAATTCCAGCCCAGCCCCTCCCCACCCTCCCAGCCAGGAATCCCTTCCCAATCTCCCCCCCAAATCTCCCCTTTCCCACTGGGATCCATTCCCTGGGGCCTGGCATTCCAGGCCCTCATCCCCAGTCCCTCTCCAGCTCTCCTGGAGCCCCTTCAGCCTCTGGAATGTGCTCCAAGCTCTCCCGGGATCCTTCCCTTCTCCAGCCTGGCCATTCCCAGCTCTCCCAGCCTGGAGCCAGAGCCTGCCATTGGATCCATCCCCAGCCCAGCTCCTCCCTGGGAAGGAGTTCCGGGAACAAGGGGGTTCCCTGGGAATCTCGGCACTCAGGGAAGGGTCTCCCTTCCCCTTTCCTGCCTTTTCCATCCCCACATTCCAGAAAAACCCCTCTGACTGAATTCTGAGTGTCCTTTATCCTGGAATCCTGGAATGGTTTGGGTGGGAAGGGGCATTGAATCCCATCCCATTCCATGTCCAGGGACACCTCCCGCTATCCCAGGGAATCCAACCCATCCTTGGACACTGCCAGGGACACTTCCAGGTGTCTCCCGGCTCAGGAAGGACCCCCCCAATCCCAGGATTCTCCCACTGGATCCCGATATTCCGGAGCTCTGCCCTGACCGGGAAGAGCCTCCTCCTTCCCTCCCTTCCTCCCGACGGATCCGACCCCGGCTCCTTCCCACACGAGGTTTTCATTCCAATGTTTACACTCCGGTCTCACCCTCTGGAAGCGGATCCTGGATCCGAGCCCGGAACGAGCCCTGGGTGGGGTTTGCTCCCGGCATCCAACAATCACATCCCGCTTTTCCAGGGCTGCATCCAAGGGCTCTTCCCGAGGGAAAGACCCAGCCCAGCCCCGGATAATCCACATCCAAGGGCTCTTCCCAAGGGAAAACCCAGCCCAGTCCAGATAATCCACATCCAAGGGCTCTTCCCGAGGGAAAACCCAGCCCAGCCCAGATAATCCACATCCAAGGGCTCTTCCCAAGGGAAAACCCAGCCCAGCTCCGGAGCAGCCGCATCCAAGGGCTGTCAGGGCTTTTTCCAAGGAAATAATCCCTTCCCTGCTTCAGGATCATCCTCATCCCACATCCCGGGGCTTTCAAGGCTCTTCCCAAGGCAAGAAAACCCACCCTGGGTTCAGGATCATCCTCATCCCAAATCCCAGGGTTGCTGGGACTCTTCCCAAGGGAATAATCCCATTCTGGACTCAGGATCATCCACATTCCACATCCCAGGGCTCTTCCCAAGGGAATAATCCCACCCTGGGTCAGGATTATCCTCATCCCAAATCCCAGGGCTCTTCCCAAGGCAGGGAAACCCACCCTGCCTCTGGATCATCCTCATCCCACATCCTGGATCCCACACCTGCATCCCAGGGCTGTCAGGGCTCTTCCCAAGGGAATAATCCCCCCTGGATTCAGGATTATCCTCATCCCACATCCCAGGGCTCTTCCCAAGGCAGGAAAATCCACCCTGGCTTGGGATCATCCTCATCCTGGATCCCAGGGCTCTTCCCAAGGGAATAATCCCACCCTGGCTCAGGATGGAAAACCACTGGGATTTGGGGAAAACAGCTGGGATTTGGGGAAAACAGCTGGGATTTGGGGTCCCAAAATCCATGGAAGGAGGGAAAACAACCAGGATTTGGGGAAAATAACTGGGATTTGGGGTTCCAAAATCCATGGGAGAAGGGAAAACAACTGGGATTTGGGATCGAAAAATCCACAGGATGATGGGAAAGAACCAGGATTTGGGGAAAACAACTGGGATTTAGGGAAAACAACTGGGATTTGGGGTCCCAGAATCCACAGGAGGAGGGAAAACAACTGGGATTTGGGGAAAATAACTGGGATTTGGGGTCCCAAAATCCATGAGAGGATGGAAAACAGTCAGGATTTGGGGAAAAGAACTGGGATTTGGGGAAAATAACGGGGATTTGGGGAAAACAACTGGGATTTGGGGTTCCAGAATCCATGGGAGGAGGGAAAACAACTGGGATTTGGGGAAAATAACTGGGATTTGGGGTCCCAAAATCCATGAGAGGAGGGAAAACAACTGGGATTTGAGATCCAAAAATCCACAGGATGATGGGAAACAGCCAGGATTTGAGGAAAATAACCGGGATTTGGGGAAAACAACTGGGATTTAGGGAAAACAACCAGGATTTGGGGTCCCAAAATCCATGGGAGGATAGAAAACAACTGGCATTTGGGGAAAACAGCCAGGATTTGGGGTCCCAAATCCATGGGATGATGGGAAACAGCTGGGATTTGGGGAAAATGACTGGGATTTGGGGTCCCAAATCCATGGGATGATGGGAAACAACCAGGATTTGGGGAAAACAACCGAGATTTGGGGAAAAAAAATGGGATTTGCGGTCCCAGAATCCATGGGATGATGGAAAACAACTGGGATTTGGGGTCCTAAAATCCATGAGAGGAGGGAAAACAGTCAGGATTTGGGGAAAATAACTGGGATTTGGGGTTCCAAAATCCATGGGATGATGGAAAACAAGAGGGATTCGGGGAAAATAACTGGGATTTGGGGTCCCAAAATCCATGGGAGGAGGGAAAACAACTGGGGTTTGAGGAAAATAACCAGGATTTGGGGAAAACAACTGGGATTTAGGGAAAACAACTGGGATTTAGGGAAAACAACTGGGGTTTAGGGAAAACAACTGGGATTTGGGGAAAACAACTGGGATTTGGGGTTCCAAAATCCATGGGATGATGGGAAACAACTGGGATTTGGGGAAAATAACTGGGATTTGCGGTCCCAGAATCCACAGGAGGAGGGAAAACAACTGGGATTTGGGAAAAACAACTGGGATTTGGGGAAAAAAAATGGGATTTGCGGTCCCAGAATCCATGGGAGGAGGGAAAAAACCTGGGATTTGGGGAAAACAACTGGGATTTGGGGTCCCAAAATCCATGGGATGATGGGAAAACAGCTGGGATTTGGGGAAAATAACTGGGATTTGGGGTTCCAGAATCCATGGGATGATGGGAAACAAGAGGGATTTGGGGAAAATAACCAGGATTTGGGGAAAACAACTGGGATTTGGGATCCCAGAATCCACAGGAGGAGGGAAAACAACTGGGATTTGGGGTCCCAAAATCCATGGGAGGATGGAAAACAGCCGGAATTTGGGAAAAATAACTGGGATTTGGGGATCCCAGAATCCATGGGATGATGGAAAACAAGAGGGATTCGGGGAAAATAACTGGGATTTGGGGAAAACAACTGGGATTTGGGGTCCCAAAATCCATGGGAGGAGGGAAAACAACCGGGATTTGGGGTCCCAAAATCCATGGGATGATGGAAAACAACTGGGGTTTGAGGAAAATAACTGGGATTTAGGGAAAACAACCGGGATTTGGGATCCCAAAATCCACGGGATGATGGAAAACAACTGGGATTTGGGGTCCCAAAATCCATGGGATGATGGAAAACAAAAGGGATTGGGGGAAAACAACTGGGATTTGGGGTCCCAAAATCCATGAGAGGAGGGAAAACAGCCAGGATTTGGGGAAAAGAACTGGGATTTGGGGTTCCAGAATCCATGGGATGATGGGAAACAAGAGGGATTTGGGGAAAATAACCAGGATTTGGGCAAAACAACTGGGATTTGGGGAAAATAACTGGGATTTGGGGAAAATAACTGGGATTTGGGGTCCCAAAATCCATGGGATGATGGAAAACAACTGGGGTTTGAGGAAAATAACTGGGATTTAGGGAAAACAACCGGGATTTGGGATCCCAAAATCCACGGGATGATGGAAAACAACTGGGATTTGGGGTCCCAAAATCCATGGGATGATGGAAAACAAAAGGGATTGGGGGAAAACAACTGGGATTTGGGGTCCCAAAATCCATGAGAGGAGGGAAAACAGCCAGGATTTGGGGAAAAGAACTGGGATTTGGGGTTCCAGAATCCATGGGATGATGGAAAACAACTGGGATTTGGGGTTTTCCTGGGATTCTGCCCCCCCCCCAGAGGTGGGAATTGGAAGATTCCCAATGTTTTTCCCGGAGTTGTTGTTTTTGGGGAATGGAGAGCAGCTCATCCCGAGGTTTTGGCACAATTCCTGGAATTCCCTCGCTCCGGGATCCGCCAGCAACAACAACAACGACGGCGGCAACAGTCGGACAATGGAACAGGAGGGAAGGAATTCCAGGAAAAACCTTTCCCGGGATTTGGAGGGGCAGCCAGGGGGGAATTTGGGGATGGGAAAGGGGGGGATTCATTCCCATTCCCAGCAGGGATTTGGGAATGGAAAGGGGGGATTTGGGGATGGAAAACTGGGGAATTTGGGGTGGAAAACTGGGGAAGTTGGGGTGGAAAAGGAGGGAATTTGGGGGTGGAAAAGGGGAGGATTTGGGGATGGAAAAGGGGAGGATTTGGGGATGGAAAAGGGGAGGATTTGGGGATGGAAAAGGGGAGGATTTGGGGATGGAAAAGGGGAGGATTTGGGAATGGAAAAGGGGGGAATTTGGGAATGGAAAAAGGAGGGATTCATCCCCATTCCCAACATGGATTTGGGGATGGAAAATGGGAGAATTTGGATGTGGAAAAGGGGGAAATTTAGGGATGGAAAAGGGGGGAATTTGGGGATGGAAAAGGGAGGGATTCATCCCCATTCCCAGCATAGATTTGGGGCTGGAAAAGGGGAGGATTTGGGGGTGGAAAAGGAGGGAATTTCGGGCTGGAAAATGAGGAGATTTGGGGGTGGAAAAGGAGGGAATTTAGGGATGGAAAAAGGGGGAATTTGGGGATGGAAAGGGGATGATTTTGGGACGGAAAAGGGGAGGAATTTGGGATGGAAAAGGAGAGGAATTTAGGAATCGAAAAGGGGGGATTTTGAGATGGAAAATGGGAGGATTCATCCCCTTTCCCAACTTGGATTTGGGGGTGGAAAGGGGGGATTTGGGGGTGGAAAGGGGGGATTTGGGGGTGGAAAGGGGGGATTTGGGGGTGGAAAGGGGGGATTTGGGGGTGGAAAAGGGGACGATTTGGGGGTGGAAAAAGAGGGGATTCATCCCCATTCCCAACATGGATAATGGGATGGAAAGGGGGAATTTGGGGGTGGAAAAGAGGAGGATTCATCCCCATTCCCAGCATGGATTTGGGGTGGAAAAGAGGGGATTTGGGGGTGGAAAATGGGGAGGATTTGGGGTGGAAAAGGAGGGGATTCATCCCCATTCCCAAAATGGATTGGGGATGGAAAGGGGGGAAATCTGGGGCTGGAAAAGGGGAGGATTTGGGGATGGAAAAGAGGAGGATTTGGAGATGGAAAAGGGGGGATTTGGGGATGGAAAAGGGGAGAATTTGGGGATGGAAAAGGGGAGAATTTGGGGATGGAAAAGGGGAGAATTTGGGAATAGAAAAGGGGAGAATTTGGGAATAGAAAAGGGGAGAATTTGGGAATGGAAAAGGGGAGAATTTGGGAATGGAAAAGGGGGGGATTTGGGAATGGAAAAAGGGAGAATTTAGGGATGGAAAAGGGGAGAATTTAGGGATGGAAAAGGGGAGAATTTAGGGATGGAAAAGGGGAGAATTTAGGGATGGAAAAGGGGGATTTGGGCATGGAAAAAGAAGGAATTTTGGGATGGAAAAGGAGGGGATTTGGGAGTGGAAAAGGAGGGAATTTAGAGATGGAAAAGGGGGGAATTCGGGAATGGAAAAGGATGGGATTCATCCCCATTCCCACCACGGATTTGGGGCTGGAAAGGGGGGGATTAAATCCAAACCCCTCCAGCGGAGCCGGGACGAACCAGAAGCTCCCAGATCCCATTTTTTCCCGTCCTGGATATCCCTGGAAACCTTTCCTGGAGCACAATTCCCACGGGATCATCCCCTGGCTCACCTGCCAGGACGAAGATTCCCACGAGGATGAGGAGGACCAGGAGGTAAAGGATCCCCACGGAATATTTGAGGGCGGCCCCGGAGCCCGTCCGGGCGCTGCAGCATCCCACGGATCTGATCCCGGGATCTGCCGGGAAAGAGCAGGAAAGGGGGGTCAGAGCCGGCTGGGAATTCTGAGGGAATGCCTGGGAACAGCCCTGGGAGCGTCCAAGGAAAAGTTGGATTCCCTGGGATAGCGGGAGGTGTCCCTGAACATGGAATGGGATGGGATTTAAGGGCCCTTCCCACCCAAACCATTCCAGGATTCCAGGATAAAGGACACTCAGGATCCACTCAGAGGGGTTTTTCTGGAATGTGGGGATGGAAAAGGCTGGAAAGGGGAAGGGAGACCCTGCCCTGAGTGCCGAGATTCCCAGGGAACCCCCTTGTTCCCGGAACTCCTTCCCAGGGAGGAGCAAATCCCAGTTATTTTCCCCAAATCCCGGTTGTTTTCCCTCCTCCCATGGATTTTAGGACCCCAGATCCCGGCTGTTTTCCCCAAATCCCATTTTTTCCCCCCAAATCTCTCTTGTTTTTCCTCCTCCCCTGGATTTTAGGACCCCAAATCCCGCATCTTTTCTCTCCTGCAATGGATTTGGGGACCCCAAATCCCAGTTGTTTTCCCCAAATCCCATTTCCCCCCCCCAATCCCTCTTGTTTTCCCTCCTCCCCTGGATTTTAGGACCCCAAATCCCAGTGATTTTCCCCAAATCCCAGTTATTTTCCCTCCTCCCAAGGATTTTAGGACCCCAAATCCCAGTTCTTTTCCCCAAATCCCATCTCTTTTCCCTCTTCCCAAGGATTTTTAGGACCCCAAATCCCATTTTTTCCGCCAAATCCCAGTTACTTTCCCCAAATCCCACCTCTTTTCCCTCCTTCCTTGGACTTTAGGACCCCAAATCCCGGTTATTTTCTCCTAATCCCAGTTGTTTTCCCTCCTCCCAAGGATTTTAGGACCCCAAATCCCGGTTATTTTCCCCAAATCCCATTTTTTCCCCCCAAATCCCTCTTGTTTTCCCTCCTCTCAAGTTTTTAGGACCCCAAATCCCAGTTATTTTCCCCAAATCCCTCTTGTTTTCCCTCCTCCCATGGATTTTAGGACCCCAAATCCCAGTTAGTTTCCCCAAATCCCGGCTCTTTTCCCCAAATCCCGTCTCTTTTCCCTCCTCCCAAGGATTTTAGGACCCCAAATCCCGTCTCTTTTCCCCAAATCCCAGCTCTTTTCCCTCCTCCCCTGGATTTTAGGACCCCAAATCCCGGCTCTTTTCCCTCCTCCCCCGCCCCGGGCGGTGCCGCAATTCCCGCAATTCCCCGGAGCGGGGGCCGGGCCGGCCAATATTTGGCTTTTTCCCCTCGGTTACGGCTCGGAATTCCCGCCCCGCTCGGAATTCCCGCCCCGCCGCTGCTCCAGAGGGTCGGGAAGGGGGAGTGGGTGGATTTGGGAAGCGGCGCCAGCTCCGCCCGGGAATCTCCCGGGACCCCGCTGGAAGAGGGAATTGGAGGGAGGGTGGAAAAGCAGCTCCGGGATGGGATAGGGGGGAGATCCCGGACTCTGGAAAAGCTCTCCCGGGATCCTTCCCTTCTCCAGCCGGGCCATTCCCAGCTCTCCCAGCCTGGAGCCAGAGCCTGCCATTGGATCCATCCCCAGCCCAGCTCCTCCCTGGGAAGGAGTTCCGGGAACAAGGGGGTTCCCTGGGAATCTCGGCACTCAGGGAAGGGTCTCCCTTCCCCTTTCCTGCCTTTTCCATCCCCACATTCCAGAAAAATCCCTCTGAGTGGATTCCGAGTGTCCTTTATCCTGGAATCCTGGAATGGTTTGAGTGGGAAGGGACTTTAAATCCCATCCCATTCCATGTTCAGGGACACCTCCCGCTATCCCAGGGAATCCAACCTTTCCTTGGACATTCCCAGGGATCCCGGGGTAGCCACAGTTTTCCTTGGAAAATGGTGCCAGGGCCTCACCGGGACACCCCCCAGTGCTGCTCCCACCTGGAATTCCCACTTCCCAGGGCAGGGAGCCCAATCCCAGCTCCTTCCCAAGGAATCCCAGCTCCTTCCCGAGAAATCCCAGATCATTCCCAAAAAATCCAAACTCCTTCTCAGCAATCCCAGCTCCTTCCCGAGCAATCCCAGATCATTCCCAAGGAATCCCAACTCCTTCCCGAGGAATCCCAGATCATTCCCAAGCAATCTGAGCTCATTCCCAAGCAATGCCAGCTTCTTCCCAAAAAATCCCAGCTCCTTCCCAAGCAATCTGAGCTCATTCCCAAGCATTCCCAGCTCCTTCCCAAGGAATCCCAGCTCCTTCCCAAGGAATCCCAGCTCCTTCCCAAGGAATCCCAGATCATTCCCAAGGAATCCCAGCTCCTTCCCAAGCAATCCCAGCTCCTTCCCAAGAAACCACAGCTCCTCCCCAAGCAATCCCAGATAATTCCCAAGAAATCCCAGCTCCTTCCCAAGAAATCCCAGCTCCTTCCC
The DNA here is from genome assembly GCF_025592945.1 of Manacus candei. Taxonomy (NCBI): domain Eukaryota; kingdom Metazoa; phylum Chordata; class Aves; order Passeriformes; family Pipridae; genus Manacus; species Manacus candei. Next base: position 69,242 of record NW_026138254.1, read on the forward strand.
GAGCAATCCCAGATCATTCCCGAGCAATCCCAGATCATTCCCAAAAAATCCCAGCTCCTTCCCGAGCAATCCCAGCTTCTTCCTGAGCAATCCAAACTATTCCCAAGCAATCCCAGCTCCTTCCCAAGGAATCCCAGCTCCTTCCCAAGGAATCCAAACTCCCTCCCAAGGAATCCAAACTCCCTCCCAAGGAATCCCAGCTCATTCCCAAACACTCCCAGCTCCTTCCCAAGCAATCCCAGCTCCTTCCCAAGCAATACAAGTCCCTTCCCGAGCAATCCCAGCTCCTGTTGGGATCCCATTCCCGGCGGATCCAGAGGGATCCCGGCACCCACCGGCCTCGCAGAGCTGGAGCTTGGAAAGGCTCCTCCTGTTTTCCAGGGAATCCTCGAACCCGGAGCCGTTTTCCCGCTCTCCGAAGGGCTGCAGGTCCAGGGCCTTGCTCTCCATCCTCCCACAGCTCCTGGATCCGGGCTGGGAGAGCTGGGAATGGCCAGGCTGGAGAAGGGAAGGATCCCGGGAGAGCTTGGAGCACATTCCAGAGCCTGAAGGGGCTCCAGGAGAGCTGGAGAGGGACTGGGGATGAGGGCCTGGAATGCCAGGCCCCAGGGAATGGATCCCAGTGGGAAAGGGGAGATTTGGGGGGGAGATTGGGAAGGGATTCCTGGCTGGGAGGGTGGGGAGGGGCTGGGCTGGAATTCCCAGAGAAGCTGTGGCTGCCCCTGGATCCCTGGCAGTGTCCAAGGAAAGGTTGGATTCCCTGGGATAGCAGGAGGCACATCCAGGAAGGTTCATTCTTTGGGATGTTGTTCCTCTGCTCCCTCCCGAGGTTCCATCCCAGCCCCTGGATCAGGAAAGTGGGAATAACCCCCCCCTAATTCCAGTCCCAATTCCAGGGGGGAAATCCCGGGATGGGTCTCAGAGCACAGTGGGGGGGTGTCAGATCTCGCCCGGGGAATTTGGGGCAGGAAAATCCCCCAGGAAAAGTGGGATAGGAGCATTTCCCATGGGAACCAGGGTGGGAAAATCCCCCCCCTGGGAAAACTGGGACAGGAACATTCGCGGGGATTCCCAGGGGGATCTGGGATAGGGGGAACCGGGATAGGAACATTTCCTGGGAAAACTGGGACAGGGGGATCCGGGACTGGAAAAGCCCCCGGGAAAACTGGGATAGGGAGAACCGGGATAGGAGCATTTCCCGGGAAAACTGGGATAGGGGGATCCGGGATAGGAACATTCCCCTGGAAACCGGGAGAGGGCAATCCAGGACAGGAGCATTTCCCGGGGGAATCGGGATAGGAGAATCCCCCGGGAAAACTGGGACAGGAGGAACCGGGACAGGAGCATTTCCCGGGAAAACGGGACAGGAAAATCCCCCTGGAAACCGGGAGAGGGCGATCCGGGACAGGAGCATTTCCCGGGGGAATCGGGATAGGAGAATCCCCCGGGAAGAAGAACCAGGACAGGAAAATCCCCCGGGAAACCGGGATAGGAAAATCCGGACAGGAACATTCCCCGGGAAACTTTCCCGACTCTCCTTCCCCCATTCCCGACTCTCCTTTTCCCCCTTTCCTTTCCTTTCCCCATTCCCGACTCTTCTTCCCCCCATTCCCGACTCTCCTTTCCCCCATTCCCGACTCTCCTTTTCCCCCATTCCCGACTCTTCTTCCCCCCTTTCCCGACTCTCCTTTTCCCCCTTTCCTTTCCCCCATTCCCGACTCTCCTTTCCCCAATTCCCGACTCTCCTTCCCCCCATTCCCGACTCTCCTTTTCCCCCTTTCCTTTCCCCCATTCCCGACTCTCCTTTCCCCTTTTCCCGACTCTCCTTCCCCCTTTTCCCGACTCACGGCGCTTCCCGGGAATTCCTTTCAGTGCCGGGGCGGGGCCGGGGCCGGTTTGGGCTCGGGGGGCTTCGGGGACCCCCGGGGGGACGGAGGGGCCGCTCCCCAAAAGCCCCCCATGGGATTTGGGGGGTCCCGGGACGGCGGAAGAGCCGAGCGAGGGACGGGAGGGACCGGGAATGGGGGACGGGATTTGTAGGGTCGGGAATGGGGGACGGGATTTGTAGGGCCGGGAAGGGGGGACGGGATTTGTAGGGTCGGGATCCGCCCGCCCCATCTGGGCGGGGGTGTTTTTAGGGGGTGGGCGGATCCCGGCCCTAAAAACACCCCCAGAGGGATCGGGATCATCCCGCCCCCTAAAAACACACCCACACAGGGGGGGCGGGGGGAGCTCGGCCCTAAAAACACACCCAGAAGGGGCGGGGACACCCTAAAAACACACCCAGGGGGATCGGGATCCCATAAAAACACACTCAGGGGGATCGGGACACCCTAAAAATAGATCCAGAGGGGCCGGGATCCCATAAAAAGACAACCAGGGGGATCGAGATCCCCTAAAAACACAACTAGGGGGATCGGGACACCCTAAAAACACACCCAGAGGGGCGGGGACACCCTAAAAACACAAACAGGGGGATGGAGATACCTTAAAAAACACCCCCAGAGGGACTGGGATACCCTAAAAACACACCCAGGGGGCAGGGATGCCCTAAAAACACCCCCAGAGGGATCAGGATCCCATAAAAACACACCCAGGGGGATCGGGATCCCATAAAAACACACACAGAGGGATCAGGGCACCCTAAAAACACCCCCAGATTTGGATCCCAGGACAGGGATGGATTTGGGATCCCGGGATAGGGATGGATTTGGGATCCCAGGACAGGGATGGATTTGGGATCCTGGGATAGGGATGGATTTGGATCCTGGGATAGGGATGGATTTGGGATCTCAGGAATGTATTTGGGATCCTGGGACAGGGATGGATTTGGATCCTGGGACAGGGATGGATTTGGGATCCCAGGACAGGGATGGATTTGGGATCCCAGGACAGGGATGGATTTGGGATCTCAGGAATGTATTTGGGATCCTGGGATAGGGATGGATTTGGGATCCCAGGAATGGATTTGGGATCCTGGGATAGGGATGGATTTGGGATCCCAGGAATGGATTTGGATCCTGGGATAGGGATGGATCTGGGACTCCCAAGCCCTTCCCGCATTCCCAGGGCTGGGAATTCCACGGGACACAGGGAAGCTGCTCTGGAGGAAAGGCCTTTATTGGGGGTTCTCCAGGATTTTGGGGATCTCTGGGATTCCCAGGGAGAATTCCAGGCGCCGGGATCGGATCAAATCCCGGGAAGGCGCGGGCGGGGCGACGCTTCGGGAGCGGGAATTCCGGGACGATCCAAGAATTCCGGCCTTTCCCTCAGTAGAACACCTTTTCCAGGTAGGAGTTGAGGAAGATCCCGGTGGGATCCAGCTTTTCCCGGACGGAGCAGAACTTCGGGAATGCCGGGAACATCTTCTCCAGCTCCTGCCGGGTGCAGCTGTGGGCCTGGAGGAGAGACCGGAATGTCCAGGTGGGAATTCCCGGAGACAGGAATGTGGGCCTGGCACGGGGAGCCCCTCAGGGAATGGTGGGAGCCGCAGCCCAGCTCCAGCAAACATCGGGATAGGGAGGAATCCAGAGTCTTGGGATGTGGGATGGGATCCATCCCTGACACTCCCTTGTGTCCAAACCCCTTTTCCAGGATGGAAAATGGGAATGATCCCGTTTTTCCAGCCTGGATCCACACCAGGATGTGCTCAGGGAATGGTGGGAGCCACATCCCAACATCAGCAAACATCGGGATATGAAGGAATTGGGAGCCCTGAGATGTGGGATGGGATCCATCCCTGACATTCCTTTGTCTCCAAACCCCTTTTCCAGGATGGAAAATGGGAATTCCCTCCTTTTCCCAGTCTGGATCCACACCAGGATGTGCTCTGGGAATGGTGGGAGCCACATCCCAGCATCAGGAAACATTGGGATACAGAGGAATCCCGAGACCTGGGATGTGGGATGGGATCCATCCCTGACACTCCCTTGTCTCCAAACCCCTTTTCCAGGATGGAAAATGGGAATTCTCCCCTTTTCCCAGCCTGGATCCACACCAGGATGTGCTGGGAATGGTGGGAGCCCCATTCCAGCATCAGAAAACATCGGGATACGGAGCCATCCGGGATCCCAAATCCATCCCTATCCCAGGATCCAAATCCATCCCTATCCCGGGATCCAAATCCATCCCTATCCCAAGATCCCAAATCCATCCCTATCCCAAGATCCCAAATCCATTCCTGAGATCCCAAATCCATCCCTATCCCAGATCCCAAATCCATCCCTATCCCAGATCCCAAATCCATCCCTATCCCAAGATCCCAAATCCATTCCTGAGATCCCAAATCCATCCCTATCCCAAGATCCCAAATCCATCCCTATCCCGGGATCCCAAATCCATCCCTATCCCAAGATCCCAAATCCATTCCTGAGATCCCAAATCCATCCCTGTCCCAGGATCCCAAATCCATCCCTGTCCCAGGATCCCAAATCCATCCCTTTTCTGGAATCCCAAATCCATCCCTATCCCAAGATCCCAAATCCATTCCTGAGATCCCAAATCCATCCCTATCCCAGGATCCCAAATCCATCCCTATCCCAGATCCCAAATCCATCCCCATCCCGGGATCCCAAATCCATTCCTGAGATCCCAAATCCATCCCTATCCCAGATCCCAAATCCATCCCTGTCCCAGGATCCCAAATCCATCCCTATTCCAAGATCTCAAATCCATTCCTGGGATCCCAAATCCATCCCTATCCCAAGATCCCAAATCCATTCCTGAGATCCCAAATCCATCCCTATCCCAGGATCCCAAATCCATCCCTATCCCAAGATCCCAAATCCATTCCTGAGATCCCAAATCCATCCCTATCCCAGATCCCAAATCCATCCCTATCCCAAGATCCCAAATCCATTCCTGAGATCCCAAATCCATCCCTATCCCAAGATCCCAAATCCATTCCTGAGATCCCAAATCCATCCCTGTCCCAGGATCCCAAATCCATCCCTATCCCAGGATCCCAAATCCATCCCTATTCCAGGATCCCAAATCCATTCCTGAGATCCCAAATCCATCCCTATCCTGGGATCCCAAATCCATCCCTATCCCAAGATCCCAAATCCATTCCTGAGATCCCAAATCCATCCCTATCCCAAGATCCCAAATCCATTCCTGAGATCCCAAATCCATCCCTGTCCCAGGATCCCAAATCCATCCCTATCCCAGGATCCCAAATCCATTCCTGAGATCCCAAATCCATCCCTATCCTGGGATCCCAAATCCATCCCTATCCCAGGATCCCAAATCCATCCCTATCCCAGGATCCCAAATCCATCCCTATTCCAGGATCCCAAATCCATTCCTGAGATCCCAAATCCATCCCTATCCTGGGATCCCAAATCCATCCCTGTCCCAGGATCCCAAATCCATTCCTGGGATCCCAAATCCATCCCTTTAATGGGATCCAAATCCATCCCTACCCCAGGATCCCAAATCCATTCCTGAGATCCCAAATCCATCCCTATCCCAGGATCCCAAATCCATCCCTATCCCAGATCCCAAATCCATCCCCATCCCGGGATCCCAAATCCATTCCTGAGATCCCAAATCCATCCCTATCCCAAGATCCCAAATCCATCCCTATCCCGGGATCCCAAATCCATCCCTATCCCAAGATCCCAAATCCATTCCTGAGATCCCAAATCCATCCCTGTCCCAGGATCCCAAATCCATCCCTGTCCCAGGATCCCAAATCCATCCCTTTCCTGGAATCCCAAATCCATCCCTATCCCAAGATCCCAAATCCATTCCTGAGATCCCAAATCCATCCCTATCCCAGATCCCAAATCCATCCCTGTCCCAGGATCCCAAATCCATCCCTATTCCAAGATCTCAAATCCATTCCTGGGATCCCAAATCCATCCCTATCCCAGATCCCAAATCCATCCCTGTCCCAGGATCCCAAATCCATCCCTATTCCAAGATCTCAAATCCATTCCTGGGATCCCAAATCCATCCCTATCCCAGGATCCCAAATCCATCCCTATCCCAGGATCCCAAATCCATCCCAATCCCTGACCTTTGGGTCTTTCCCTGCTCCCCCCTTGTCTCCAAACCCCTTCCCGTGAGGAATCGCACCAGGAACTGGGAATTCCTCCCTCTCCCGGCCCTTTCCCGGTGGCATTCCCGATGGGATACCTTGGCCCAGTGGGGTCTCCCGCCGTGTTTCCGCATGATCCGCTCGTAGGTGCTCCAGTATTCCCGGGTGGGAACGGCCTTCCCGTAGGGCCTGGGGCGGGAACAGGGAATTACCGGGATCAGGGAATGGGCGGGATGAGGGAATGAGCAGGATTAGGGAATGAGCGGGATCAGGGAATTACTGGGATCAGGGAATGAGCGGGTGAGGGAATTACCAGGATGAGGGAATGAGCGGGATCAGGGAATGAGCGGGATGAGGGAATTGGTGGGATCAGGGAATCGGCGGGATGAGGGAATGAGTGGGATGAGGGAATGAGTGGGATCAGGGAATTGTTGGGAACAGGGAATTGTTGGGATCAGGGAATGAGCGGGATCAGGGAATGAGCAGGATCAGGGAATGGGGGGGATCAGGGAATGAGCGGGATCAGGGAATTACTGGGATCAGGGAATGGGGGGGATCAGGGAATGAGCGGGATGAGGGAATTACCAGGATCAGGGAATTGTTGGGATCAGGGAATGAGTGGGATGAGGGAATGAGCGGGATCAGGGAATTGTTGGGATCAGGGAATGAGTGGGATCAGGGAATGGGCGGGATCAGGGAATGAGTGGGATGAGGGAATGGGTGGGATGAGGGAATGAGGGGGATCAGGGAATTGTTGGGACCAGGGAATTGTTGGGACCAGGGAATGAGCGGGACCAGGGAATGGGGGGGATCAGGGAATGAGCGGGATCGGGGAATTGTTGGGATCAGGGAATGAGTGGGATGAGGGAATGAGTGGGATCAGGGAATGAGCGGGATGAGGGAATGGGATTGGCAAACCTGGAAAACACCACCCAGGGAAGGCCAGGAGAGCCCGGGAAAGGGGAATGGGAGGTAGATTGGGAATGAACCCCCATCCCACAGCCCCGGGTTATCCAGGGAATGTTCTGGAATGTGCCAGCACATCCCACATCCCAGGGATTTGGGAGCACAGAGATCCAGAACAGGGAATGGGACGGATTTGGGATCCCATGATAAGGATGGATTTGGGATCCCGGGATAGGGATGGATTTGGGATCCTGGGATAGGGATGGATTTGGGATCCCGGGATAGGGATGGATTTGGGATCCCGGGATAGGGATGGATTTGGGATGACAGGATAGGTTTGGGGATCTCAGGACAGGGATGGATTTGGATCCCATGACAGGGATGGATTTGGGATCCCGGGATAGGGATGGATTTGGATCTCAGGATAGGGATGGATTTGGGATCTCAGGAATGGATTTGGATCCCAGGGATCCCGGGACAGGGATGGATTTGGATCTCAGGATAGGGATGGGTTTGAATCCCAGGAGTGGATTTGGATCCTGGGATAGCGATGGATTTGAGATCCCAGGGATGGATTTGGGATCCCGGGACACGGATGGATTTGGGATGACAGGCGTGGTTTGGAGATCTTGGGATAGGGATGGATTTGGGATCCCGGGAAAGGGATGGATTTGGGATCCCATTAAAGGGATGGATTTGGGATCTCAGGACAGGGATGGATTTGGGATCCAAGGACAGGGGTGGATTTGGGATCCAAGGCCAGGGATGGATTTGGATCCCGGGCCAGGGCTGGAATTGCGGGATCGGCGCTCGCACCGGTAGAGGATGACGTTGATGAAGGCGGAATCCCTCTGGAAGCAGGGGCTCAGCCACACCTCATCCCCCTTGGAGAAGCGAACTTCCACCGGGAAATGGGCCCCCAGGCCGGGAACGGCGTCCAGGGCTTCCCGCAGCTCCAGCAGCGCTTCCCGAGTCTTCCCACTGCCGGGAAAGGGACCCCAGAGCCCGCTCAGGGAATTCCCGGCCCCATTCCGGCCTCATGGCATCCCGGGAATGGGCTGGGAATGGCACATCCCACATCCCATGGCCCCATCTCCATTCCCAGCTCCATTCCCATCCCAGCTCCATTCCCATCCCATTCCCATCCCTTTCCAGCTCCATTCCCATCCCATCCCCATTCCCATCCCAGTTCCATTCCCATCCTATCCCATCCCATTACCATCCCAGCTCCATTCCCATCCTATCCCATCCCATTCCCATCCCAGCTCCATTCCCATCCCATTCCCATGGGGGCTCTGGAGATGGGCTGGGACAGATTTGGGATCCTGGGATAGGGATGGATTTGGGATCTCAGGAATGGATTTGGGATTCCAGGATAGGGATGAATTTGGATCCTGGGATAGGGATGGATTTGGATCCTGGGACAGGGATGGATTTGGGATCCCAGGATAGGGATGGATTTGGGATCTCAGGAATGGATTTGGAATCCCAGGATAGGGATGGATTTGGGATCTCAGGAATGGATTTGGGATCCCGGGACAGGGATGGATTTGGGATCCCAGGATAGGGATGGATTTGGATCCTGGGACAGGGATGGATTTGGGATCCCAGGACAGGGATGGATTTGGGATCATGGGATAGGGATGGATTTGGGATCCCAGGATAGGGAGTGATTTGGGATCCCGGGATAGGGATGGATTTGGGATCCCGGGATAGGGATGGATTTGGGATCCCGGGATAGGGATGGATTTGGGATCCTGGGTCATGAATGGATTTGGATCCCAGGACAGGGATGGATTTGGGATCCCATGAAAGGGATGGATTTGGGATCCTAGGACAGAGATGGATTTGGGATCCTGGGATAGGGATGGGTTTGGGATCCTGGGATAGGGATGGATTCGTTATCCCAGGGCAAGCCTGGACAGGTCTCCCCAAGCCAAACTTCCAGGTGGGAATGTTCCTCCCAGCCACATCCCTTTCCCTAAGGATTCCCTGCAGCTCCAGGGGCATCCCAGGAGGGTTTTTTTCCGGGATTTCCCTGGGATTTACATGGGAATGGCCCAGTCCTGGACGTGCTGCCGGAAGCGACACTCGTAGTTGAAGATCCGGTGGCTCCGGGCGACCTTTTCCACCCGGGAGCTGAAGAGGAGCCGGAAAAAGCAGCGGTTGATCCAAGGAACCAGAGCGGGAATGAAAGTGCTGCCGGGAGAGAGCGGGAGCTGAGATCCCACCGGGATTGGGATCCTACTGGGATTGGGATCCTGGAATGCATTGGGTGGGGAGGGACCTCAAATCCCATCCCATTCCATGTTCAGGGACACCTCCCGCTATCCCAGGGAATCCAGCCCGGCCTGGGACACTCCCAGGGATCCAGGGGCAGCCACAGCTTCTCTGGGAATTCCAGCCCAGCCCCTCCCCACCCTCCCAGCCAGGAATCCCTTCCCAATCTCCCCCCCAAATCTCCCCTTTCCCACTGGGATCCATTCCCTGGGGCCTGGCATTCCAGGCCCTCATCCCCAGTCCCTCTCCAGCTCTCCTGGAGCCCCTTCAGCCTCTGGAATGTGCTCCAAGCTCTCCCGGGATCCTTCCCTTCTCCAGCCTGGCCATTCCCAGCTCTCCCAGCCTGGAGCCAGAGCCTGCCCTTGGATCCATCCCCAGCCCAGCTCCTCCCTGGGAAGGAGTTCCGGGAACAAGGGGGTTCCCTGGCCTTCCCCTTTCCTGCCTTTTCCATCCCCACATTCCATAAAAACCCCTCTGAGTGGATCCTGAGTGTCCTTTATCCTGGAATCCTGGAATGGTTTGGGTGGGAAGGGCCCTAAAATCCCATCCCGTTCCATGTTCAGGGACACCTCCCAACATCCCAGGAGTGGCACTTTGGACCCTCTGGCAGTGCCCGATGTGGCCCCAATCCCACTTTTCCCTGTTTTTGGAGCCCATCCCGCCTCTCCTGGGCCTCTCTTGCTTCCCAGCTGAGCCTCCAGCACCCGCATGGATCGGATCCCTCGGGATATTCCCAAACCTTTCCCAAAAAAAACCCTTTCCAGCACCAATTCCACGTCCCCTCGGGGCTGGGAAAAGCTCCCCCGGGAATGTTGGGATCCCATCCCTGCAGGGCTGGAAAATCCCTGCGGACGCGGCCCCTCGGTGATCCCAAAGGGCTTTTCCAGCCGGGACAATTCCCGGATTTCCGCGGCCGCCAGAGGGCGCTGCAGCCCCAGCCACCGATCCCGGCCACGGGAAATCTTGGGAAGAACCCCAAGGAATTCCTCCTTCCCCAGGGATGGGGAAGCTCCAGGTGGCATCCCGCCCTTTCCCGGGGAATCCCAGGAAATCAGGGAACAGAGCGGGACGAGGCCGATCCTGGAAAATCCCACCTGATCCAGAGCAGGAATTCCAGCAGGTAATATCCCACGGCATAATCCCAAATCCAGCTGGAGGAGGAGCAGGGAGGCTGCAAATCCAAGAGGAGAGGGGACAGGATGGAAGTCAGGGAAGAGCAGGATTGGGAGGGAGGGGATTCGGGAGCACGGAGCGGGAGCGGGATCGGTCCGGGAGCAGGGATTGAATCCCAGCATTCCCAGAAATTCTGCCCCCTGATTTGTCCTGAGCATTCCAAGAGCTTGGAAAACCCCAAATAATAGGAAGAGGTTTCATCCAGCTCTAAAAGGAGACCAGGATTTGCCACGAACATTCCAAGAGCTTGGAAAACCCTGGAATTCCCAGATTATGGGGACAACTCCCATCCATTCCCAAAAAGAGACCAGGATTTGTCCTGAGCATTCCAAGAGCTTGGAAAACCCTGGAATTCCCAGATTATGGGGACAAGTTCTATCCATTCCCAAAAGGACACCAGGATTTGTCTTGAGCATTCCAAGAGCTTGGAAAACCTTGGAATTCCCAGATTATGGGAACAGATCCCATCCATTCCCAAAAGAGACCTGGATTTGCCACCAGCATTCCAAGACCTTGGAAAACCCCAAATGATGGGAACAATTCCCATCCAGCTCCAAAAGGAGACCAGGATTTGTCCTGAGCATTCCCAGAGCTTGGAAAACCCTGGGATTCCCAGATTATGGGAACAGGTCCCATCCATTCCCAAAAGGAGACCAGGATTTGTCCTGATCATTCCAAGAGCTTGGAAAACCTTGGAATTCCCAGATTATGGGAACAGGTCCCATCCATTCCCAAAAGAGACCTGGATTTGCCACCAGCATTCCAAGACCTTGGAAAACCCCAAATGATGGGAACAATTCCCATCCAGCTCCAAATGGAGACCAGGATTTGCCCTGAGCATTCCAAGAGCTTGGAAAACCTTGGAATTCCCAGATTATGGGAACAACTCCCATCCAGCCTCAAAAAGAGACCAGGATTTGCCCTGAGCATTCCAAGAGCTTGGAAAATCCTGGGATTCCCAGATTATGGGAAAAATTCCCATTAAGCTTGAAAAGGAGACCAGGATTTGTCCTGAGCATTCCAAGAGCTTGGAAACCCCCGGGATTCCCAACCCTTTCCCAAGGAGCCGCTTCCCGCCCCTGTGGTTCCCCCCCCCCCGGAATTCCCGGGAATCCCTGGGGCCGTGCCCGATCCGTGGGATCCTGGTAGATGATCCGGACGTGGTCGCTGTGCGGGAACCACAGGAAGCGGAAATATTGGGAACGCTCCAGGTGCTCCTCCAGCTGCTCCAGAACCTGCGGGAAAAGCGGGATGTGGGGCCGGGATCCCGGGAAGGAGCATTCCCAGCCATCCCAGGAAGGAGCATTCCCAGCAATCCCGGGAAGGAGCATTCCCAGTAATCCCGGGAGGGAGTAGTCCCGGCCATCCCTATGGGAAAAGCGGGATGTGGGGCTGGGATCCCGGGAAGGAGTATTCCCAGCAATCCCGGGAAGGAGCATTCCCAGCCATCCCTGTGGGAAAAGCGGGATGTGGGGCCGGGATCCCAGGAAGGAGCATTCCCGGTCATCCCAGGAAGGAGCATTCCCAGCAATCCCGGGAAGGAGCATTCCCAGCAATCCTGGGAAGGAGCATTCCCAGCAATCCCAGGAAGGAGCATTCCCAGCCATCCTTGTGGGAAAAATGGGATGTGGGGCCGGGATCTTGGGAAGGAGCATTCCCAGCAATCCCTGCCTTGGGATCAGCCCGGCACCGGGACAGGCCATGGATCCCACTTTGGGAATGAGAATGGAAATGGAGCTGGGATGGGAATGGGATGGGATGGAATGGAGTGGAATGGATGGGATGGGAATGGAGCTGGGATGGAATGGGAATGGAGCTGGGATGGGAATGGGAATGGAGCTGGGATCCATCACACAGCCCTGTCCCAGAGACATTCCCTTCTTCAAATCCAGAATTCCCAAATTATTCCTAAATACATAAAAAAGAGCCTTAGGAAAGGCAGGCCCCTGGGATGAACTCCCTGCCTTTTCCATCCCCAGATTCCATAAAAATCCCTCTGAATGGACTCTGAGTGTCATTTATCATGGAATTCCAGGGTGGTTTGGGTGTGAAGGGACCTTAAGGATCATCCCATTCCATGTTCAGGGACAGATCCCACTATCCCAGGGAATCCAACCCGGCCTTGGACACTGCCAGGGATCCAGGGGCAGCCACAGCTTCTCTGGGAATTCCAGCCCAGCCCCTCCCCACCCTCCCAGCCAGGAATCCCTTCCCAATCTCCCCCCCAAATCTCCCCTTTCCCACTGGGATCCATTCCCTGTGTCCCATCCCTCCGGGCTCTCATCCCAAGTCCCTCTCCCTCTGTTTCCCAATCCCCCTCCCCCAGGCAGGAACAAAAAGCTCTGGAGTTTCTCCCTCAGGAATTCTCTGCTCCTCCATCTCTGCAGACTCTGATCCCGCCCAGACCCAGGAGCTGGGGGGAGGGAATGATCCCCCAGGATTGATTCCAACACCTCTGACCCCCCCCCCCCGCCCTGGATCCCAAACCCTTTGGAGGCGTCCCAAGCACCTTGGGATCCCTCATCCCGAAAATTCCAGCTCCACCCAAGTGGTCGGCCTCTGGCACTGGCTCCCCATGGAATGGCTTCCCAGTGCCAGAGGACAGGGAGGGATGGGAGATTGGGAAGGGATTCCTGGCTGGGAGGGTGGGGAGGGGCTGGGCTGGAATTCCCAGGGAAGCTGTGGCTGCCCCTGGATCCCTGGCAGCGTCCCAGGCCGGGTTGGATCCCCTGGGATAGTGGGAGCTCTCCCTTTTCCAGTTGAACCCGGACAAGCTCCCCGTTCCTCTCCCAACCGCCCATTCCCATTTTTCCCCTGCCCTTCTCCCACTTTTCCCCCTTCCTCCCAAGTTTCTCGGATTCCAAAGTCACCCCGGAGCGGGGCTTTACATAATCCCTGCTCCCGGTGATCCCATCATCATTCCCGGGCCCGGGAGATAAGCCCGGCTCAAACAATTCCAAACATTTCAAAGGCCCTTTGTCCTCTCCCTCCTCCCGCATCCACATAAAAAGCGGGATTGGGGAGCGGGAGATGGCCCGGGATTGATAAGGGGGATGAATATTCATGGAGAGAGACCTTTCCTTTCCTCTCCAGCGGCTCCCGGGGGGAGGGATCCGGGATCGGGGATGGGGGGGATGGGAATGGGGCTGGAGCTCGGCCCGGATCCCGCGGCTGAGGGCGAGAATTCCAGGGAAAAAGGTGGGATTGGAGGTGGGAAAGGATGGTGGGAGTGGGGGAGGGAACAAGGGAGGGGAGGGAGGGAAGGGGGTAAAGGATTTAGGGAAGGGGTTTTGGGATACAGGGAAGGGTTTTGGGATACAGGGAAGGGGTTTGGGATACAGGGAAGGGGTTTGGGATACAGGGAATGGGGGATGGGATACAGGAAAGGGTTCTGGGATACAGGGAAGGGTTTTGGCATACAGGGAATGTGGGATGGGATACAGGGAAGGGTTCTGGGATACAGGGAAGGGTTTTGGGATACAGGGAAGGGGGTAAAGGATACAGGGAAGGGTTCTGGGATACAGGGAATGTGGGATGGGATACAGGAAAGGGTTGTGGGATACAGGGAAGGGTTATGGGATGCAGGGAAGGGTTATGGGATACAGGGAATGTGGGATGGGATACAGGAAAGGGTTCTGGGATACAGGGAAGGGTTTTGGGATACAGGGATGGGGGTAAAGGATACAGGGAAGGATTCTGGGATACAGGGAAGGGATCTGGGATACAGGGAAGGGTTCTGGGATACAGGGAAGGGTTCTGGGATACAGGGAATGTGGGATGGGTTACAGGGAATGTGGGATACAGGGAATGTGGGATGGGATACAGGGAAGGGGTTCTGGGATACAGGGAAGGGATTCTGGGATACAGGGGAGGGTTTTGGGATACAGGGAAGGGTTCTGGGATACAGGGAATGTGGGATGGGATACAGGGAAGGGGGTAAAGGATACAGGGAAGGGTTATGGGATACAGGGAAGGGATTTGGGATACAGGGAAGGGTTTTGGGATACAGGGAAGGGGGTAAAGGATACAGGGAAGGGTTATGTGATACAGGGAATGTGGGATGGGATACAGGGAATGTGGGATGGGATACAGGGAAGGGTTATGGGATAGAGGGAAGGGTTCTGGGATACAGGGAAGGGGGTAAAGGATACAGGGAAGGGTTATGGGATAGAGGGAAGGGTTCTGGGATACAGGGAATGTGGGATGGGATACAGGGAATGTGGGATGGGATACAGGGAAGGGGTTCTGGGATACAGGGAAGGGTTTTGGGATATAGGGAAGGGTTCTGGGATACAGGGAAGGGTTCTGGGATACAGGGAAGGGTTCTGGGATACAGGGAAGGGTTTATGGGATCCATAGGAGGTGTTCCCTCTCCTCCTGTCCCTCGTTCCCTGGGAATTGGGGACCTCCTGAAACTTCCTCCCAGGGAATTGTGGGGAGCTGGGACAGTGCCAGGATGGCACAGGATCCTTAGGGATGGTTCAGGTTGGAAAATCCCTTGGATATCATGGAATCCAAGCATTCCCAGCACTGCCCAGGCCACCCTGGATCCGTGTCCCCAAGGGCCACATCCACAGGGATCTGAAATCCCTCCGGGAACGGCGACTCCCAGGAAGGATCCCGCGGGATTTTCCGGCCTCATTCCCGGGGAATTCCCGGCCGTACCTGGGGCAGGGTGGCCGGAAAGGCCACCTCGCGCAGCCGGAATTCCGGGACGCACTGGAAGGTGACGCTCAGGACGATTCCCAGGCATCCCAAGTGCAGCCGGGCCGCCTGGAAAACCTCGGGATTGGCCGCCTCCGAGCATTCCAGGATCTCTCCCGAGGCCAAGAGGAGGGTGAGGGCCACGACCTGGACACGGGGGAGGGAATTCCTGGGGATGCAGCGGCTCCATCCGGGCATTCCAGGGCTCATTCCCTGCCTGGAGACACCTTTTCCCAACCTTTGGCCCAGGATTCTTTGGGATGCAGCATGTCCCTGCTTTTCCCTGGAATTCCAGGGCTCATTCCCTGCCTGGAGACACCTTTTCCCAACCCTTGGCCCAGGGATTCCTTGGGATGCAGCATGTCCCTGCTTTTCCCTGGAATTCCAGGGCTCGTTCCCTGCCTGGAGACACCTTTTCCCACGTTCCCGCATTTCTTGGGATGCAGCATTCCCTGCTTTTCCCTGGCATTCCAGGGCTCATTCCCTGCCTGGACCAACCTTTTCCTGAGCTTTTCCCAACACTGCTCCTAGGATTCCTTGGGATGTAGCATTCCCTGCTTTTCCCTGGCATTCCAGGGCTCATTCCCTGCCTGGAGACACCTTTTCCCAAGCTCCCACATTCCTTGGGATGCCTTTTCTTTCTTCCTTGGCATTCCAGGGCTCATTCCCTGCCTGCAGCCATGTTTTCCCAACTTCCCACATTCCTTGGGATGCCTTTTCCCTCTTCCCTGGGATTCCAGGGCTCGTTCCCTGCCTGGAGACACCTTTTCCCAAGCTCCCACATTCCTTGGGATGCAGCATCTCCCTCCATTTTCCCTGGGATTCCAAGGCTCATTCCCTGCTCACAGCCACCTTTTCCTGAGCTTTTCCCAACCCTTCTCCCATATTACTTGGGAATGGATCCTTGGGATGCAGCATCTCCCTCCCTTTTCCCTGTGATCCCAAGGTTCATTCCCTGCCTGCAGCCACCTTTTCCCATGTTCTCACATTCCTTGGGATGCAGCATTCCCTGCTTTTCCCTGGGATTCCAGGGTTCATTCCCTGCCTGGACCAACCTTTTCCTGAGCTTTTCCCAACCCTGTTCCTGGGATTCCTTGGAATGCAGCATCTCCCTCCATTTTCCCTGGCATTCCAGGGCTCATTCCCTGCCTGGAGACACCTTTTCCCAAGTTCTCACATTCCTTGGGATGCAGCATTCCCTGCTTTTCCCTGGGATTCCAGGGCTCATTCCCTGCCTGGAGAAACCTTTTCCCAAGCTCCCACATTCCATGGGATGCAGCATTCCTCAGGATGCAGCATTCCTCGCTTTCCCCTGGAATTCCAGGGCTCATTTCCTGCCTGGACCAACCTTTTCCCACTTTCCCACATTCCTTGGGATCAGCATTCCTTGCTTTTCCCTGGGATTCCAAGGCTCATTCCCTGCCTGGACCCACTTCTTCCCAAGTTCCCCCATTCCTTGGGATGCTGCATTTCCTGCCTTTTCCCTCTTCCCTGGGATTCCAGGGCTCATTCCCTACCTGGACCCACCTTTTCCCAAGTTCCCCCATTCCTTGGGATGCAGCCCCTTCTCCAGCTCCGAGCCCAGCCCGGAGCCATCCCAGCTCCATGAAATCCCAGGATCCCAGCCCAGTTTGGGATGGAAGGAATTTTAAATCCCATCCCATTCCCACTGTCCCAGGTTTTTCCAAGCCCCATCCTGCCTTTTCTTGGACACTTCCCAGGGATCCAGGGGCGGGGCCAGCAGAGCTTCCCTTTTCCACAGGATCCAGGATTGGAATCTGAGCCAGGAGCGGTTGGGAATTCCCAACCCCGGCCACAATTCCCTGGAATGCTGGGGGTTCCCTGGAATGCTGGAGATTCCTTGGGATGCTGGGGATTCCCTGGAATGCTGGGGGTTCCCTGGAATGCCGAGGATTCCCTGGAATGCCAGGGATTCCCTGGAATGCTGGAGATTTCTTGGGATGCTGGGGATTCCCTGGAATGCTGGGGGTTCCCTGGAATGCTGAGGATTCCCTGGAATGCTGGGGGTTCCCTGGAATACTGGGGATTCCCTGGAATACTGGGGGTTCCCTGGAATGCCGGGGATTCCCTGGAATGCTGGAGGTTCCCTGGGATGCCGGGGATTCCCTGGAATACTGAGGATTCCTTGGGATACTGGGGATTCCCTGGAATGCTGGGGGCTCCCTGGGATGTTGGGATTCCCTGGAATACTGGGGGTTCCCTGGAATACTGGGGGTTCCCTGGGATACTGGGGATTCCCCGGAACGCTGGGGGTTCCCTGGGATGCTGGGGATTCCCTGGAATGCCGGGAATTCCCCGGGATCTCACCTGGGTGGGCAGGATGCCGTGTTTGATCCCGGTGTTGTGGGTCCCGGTGCCGATCACTCCGGCCGCCGACACCTCGGACACGGCCCCTAAACTGGGAATGGGAACGGGAATGGGAGCGGGGATGGATCCCTCCTCCGGGAGAGACCCTTCCCACATGGATTCATCCCCGGAGGCGCCATCCCCAGGGAAAAGATCCAGGGAAAAAGGTGCCTCCATCCAAGCGCGGCCCAAGGGAAGTTCAAACAAAGCGGGAAAAGATTCCCAACCCAGGGAATCCGGGAGGGGGTTGGGATGGAAAATCCCTCCGGGATCACGGAGTCCAACCATTCCCAGCACTGCCAAGGCCAGCCCGGATCCGTGTCCCCAAGGGCCACATCCACAGGGATTGGAAATCCCTCCGGGAATGGCGACTCCAGCCCTGCCCTGGGAAGTTCATTCCAGGGCCTGACAGCCCTTTCCATGTGGGAATTGTTCCCAGTATCCCACCTGCCCCTCCCCTGGCCCAGCTGGAGGCCGTTCCCTCTCCTCCTGTCCCTCGTTCCCTGGGAATTGGGGACCCCTGGCAGGGAGTTGTGGGGCAGGAAAAGGTCCCTCCTGATCCCTCTTTTCTCTGGGATGAGCCCCTTCCCAGCTCCCTCAGCCATTCCTGCTTTTCCAGCCCCTTCCCAGCTCCCTCAGCCATTCCCAGATTTCCAGCCCCTTCCCAGCTCCCTCAGATATTCCCGCTGCTCCAGCCCCTTCCATGTCTTGGAGTGAGGAGCCCAAAATTCCCTCCGGGATTGGGAAGTGACCGGCCCCGTTCCGCAGGGAAATCCCTGTTTGGCCACATCCCAGATCCTGGGATCAGGGATGGGCACCAGGAATGTCCCCAGGGATGGACACTGGGAGAATTCCAAGGATGGACACCGGGAGAATCCCAGAGAGGGACACCAGGAATGTCCCCAGGGATGGACACTGGGAATGTCCCCAGGGATGGACACTGGGAATGGTCCCAGGGATGGACACTGGGAATGTCCCCAGGGATGGACACCGGGAGAATTCCAAGGATGGACTCCAGGAGAACCCCAGGGAGGATCCCCAGGGATGGACATCGGGAATGTCCCAAGGATGGACACTGGGAATGCCCCCAGGGATGGACACCGGGAGAATTCCAAGGGATGGACACCGGGAATGTTCCAGGGATGGACACTGGGAATGTCCCCAGGGATGGACACCTGGAGAATTCCAAGGGATGAACACCGGGAATGTTCCAGGGATAGACATCGGGAATGTCCCCAGGGATGGACACCAGGAGAATTCCAAGGATAGACTCTGGGAGAATCCCAGGGAGGATCCCCAGTGATGGACATTGGGAATGATCCCAGAGATGGACACCCAGAGAATCCCAGGGAGAATCCCAAGGGATGGACATTGGGAATGTCCCCAGGGATGGACACCGGGAGAATCCAAAGGGACGGACACCTGGAGAATTCCAAGGATGAACACCGGGAGAATCCCAGGGAGGGACACCGGGAATGATCCCAGGGATGGACATCGGGAATGTCACCAGGGATGGACACCGGGAATGTCACCAGGGATGGACACCAGGAGAACTCCAGGGAGAATCCCCAGGGATGGACACTGGGAGAATTCCAAGGAAGAACACCGGGAATGATCCCAGGGATGGACACCGGGAATGTCCTCAAGGATGGACATTGGGAATGTCACCAGGGATGGACACCAGGAGAACTCCAGGGAGAATCCCAAGGGATGGACACCAGGAGAATTCCAAGGATGGACACCGGGAGAATCCAAAGGGATGGACACCGGGAATGTCCCCAGGGATGGACACCAGGAGAACTCCAGAGAGAATCCCAAGGGATGGACACCGGGAGAATTCCAAGGATGGACACCAGGAGAATCCCAAGGATGGACACTGGGAGAATCCCAAGGATGGACACCAGGAGAACTCCAGGAAGAATCCCAGGGATGGACACCGGGAGAATTCCAAGGATGGACACCGGGAGAATCCCAAGGGATGGACACCGGGAATGTCACCAGGGATGGACACCAGGAGAACTCCAGGGAGAATCCCAGGGATGGACATCGGGAGAATCCCCAGGGATGGACATCGGGAGAATCCCCAGGGATGGACACCAGGAGAATCCCAAGGATGAACACCAGGAATGACCCCAGGGCCGGCCTCCTGGAGAATCCCGGGAACGCCGCGCTCACTTTTCCAGGGCCAGCCCGTGCTTGTCCAGCTCCCGGTTGAGGTCGGAGAGGAGGATCCCGCCTTCCACCGTCACCTGCCGCTTCTCCGCGTCCACCTGGGAATGCCGGCAAGGGACAGGGAATGTCACGGCCCACGGAAAAACCCCCCGGCTCTTCCCAACCTCGCCGGGATTCGCTCCCGGAATTCCGGGATCGGCCTTTCCGCCTCCCGGCCCTTCCCGATCCTGCCGGATGTGCCGATCCAAACCCGCCCCCTCCCTCCTCTCTCCCGGCTCCCGGGGCTCTGGAATCTCTCCCGGGAATTCTCCCGCCGCTGGGATATCCCGGGAATCCGGAATTTCCCTGGAAAAATGGGCTCCTCTTCCCTCCTTTCCCTCCCGGCTCCGCTTCCCAGCTCCTGTTTCCATGAGGAGCTGCCCCCTCCTTCCTTAATTAATCAGTGCTGTTAATTAGCTGTTAATTAGCAGGAAGGATCCAGAAGCTCCTGCTGGAGCCGGGATTTTTCCATCAGGAGCACAGGGAATGTTCCCGAATCCCGTCTCACCTGGAGGACCCTGTTCAGCCCATCAAGGATCCAATTAATTGCCCTTTAATTAATTAATTCTCTTAATTAATTACTCTTAATTAATCAGTGCTGTAATTCCCAGGAATGTCCCAGAATATCCTGCTGGAGCCAGGGAATGTTCCCGGATCCCTTCTCACTGGAGGACCCTTTTCAGTCCATCAGGGAATTAATTAATTGCCCTTAATTAATTAATTAATTCCCTTAATTCATTAATTCCCTGATGGGCTGAACAGGATCCTCCAGGCGAGAAGGGATCCGGGAACATTCCCTGGCTCCAGCAGGAGGGTCTGGAGCATTCCCGGGAATTACAGCACTGATTAATTAAGGGCAATTAATTAAGGGAATTAGTAAAAAAAATTGGTTAAAAAATTAGTTTAAAACAATTATAATAAATTATAATTAAATTCATTATAATATAATATAATATAATATGATATAATATAATGCAATATGATATAATATAATATGATATAATATAATATAATATAATACAATATAATATAATATAAATAATAAATTATGATTAAAATCTGAATTAATTCCGTTAATTAATCCATGCTCTTCATTCCCAGACCCTCCTGCTGGAGCCGGGATTTCCCCATCCCGATCCAGTTAATTGCCCTTAATTAATTAATTCCATAATTAATTTAATTATAATATAATAATAAAATAATAGAATATTAATAATAAAATATAATAGTAATAATAAATTATAATAAAAAACCCAAATTAATTCCCTAAATTAATCCGTGCTGGTCATTCCCAGCCCCTCCTGATGGATCCAGGATTTCCCCATCCCGATCCCCGGATCATTCCCAAATCCCTTCTCGCCTGGAGGACCCTGTTCAGCCCATCAGAGATTCGACTAATTACCCTTAATTAATTAATTCCATAATTAATTTAATTATAATATAATAATAAACTGATATAATATTAATAAAAATATAATATTCATAATAAATTACAATTAAAAACCGAATTAATTCCCGAATTAATCCGTGCTGGTCATTCCCAGCTCCTCCTGATGGATCCAGGATTTCCCCCTCCGGATCCCCGGCTCATTCCCGATTCCCAGATCATTCCCAAATCCCTTCTCACCTGCAGGACCCTGTTCATGCTTCCCAGCCGGACGAGGAACCCGTCGGTGCAGGCGATGTCGGACGGGGAGTGGCCCCCCCCCACCACCTTCACCCGCCGGCCCCTCCGCCGCGCCAGCGCCAGGATCTGTGGGAAAACAGTCCTGAATTCCTGGAATTCCGGAAATTCCAGGTGCCAGGATCTGCGGGAAGACATTCCGGAATTCCCAGAATTCCCAAAATTCTGGGTGCCAGGATCTGCAGGAAGACATTCCTGAATTCCCGGAATTCCGGAAATTCCGGGCGCCGGGGGTCGCTCCAGAGGCACCGCCCGACAAGCTCCGAGTCTTTGGGATCATCCCTGGGGTGGGGTTAAATCCCAGATTCTTTCTTGGGACCATCCCTGGGGTGGGAAGGGAGCCCAAGTCCTTGGGATCATCCCTGGGATCATCCTTGGGATGGGAAAGGAGCCCAAGTCCTTGGGATCATCCCTGGGGTGGGAAGGGAGCCCAGATCCCTCCTTGGGATCATCCTTGGGAATAGGGCCCAGATATTTGGGATCATCCTTGGGGTGGGAATGGAGCCCAGATCCTTGGGATCATCCCTGGGGTTGGAATAAATCCCAGATCCCACCTTGGGATCACCACTGGGATCATCCCTGGGGTGGGAAGGGAGGCCAGATCCTTGGGATCATCACTGGGATTGTCCTTGGGATCATCTCCAGGGTGGGAATGGAACCCAGATATTTGGGATTATCCCTGGGGTTGGGAATGGAGCCCAGATCCCTCCTTGGGATCATCCTTGGGATCGTCCTTGGGGTGGGAATAAATCCCAGATTCTTCCTTGGGACCATCCTTGGGATGGGAATGGAGCCCAAGTCCTTGGGATCATCCCTGGGGTTGGGATTGGAGCCCAGATTCTTCCTTGGGATCATCTTTGGGATGGGAAGGGAGCCCAAGTCCTTGGGATCATCCCTGGGATCATCCTTGGGATCATCCCTGGGGTGGGAATGGAGCTCAGATCCTTGGGATCGTCCTTGGGGTTGGAATAAATCCCAGATTCTTCCTTGGGATCATCCCTGGGGTGGGAATGGAGCTCAGATATTTGGGATCACCCCTGGAGGTTGGAAGGGAGCCCAAATCCCTCCTTGGGATCATCCCTGGGGTGGGAATAAATCCCAGATTCTTCCTTGGAATCATCCCGGGGGTGGGAATGGAGCTCAGATATTTGGGATCACCCATGGAAATAGAGCCCAGATCCCCCCTTGGGATCATCCCTGGGTAGGAATGGAGCCCAAATCCTTGGGATCATCACTGGGATCATCCTTGGGATCATCCCTGGAGTGGGAATGGAGCCCAAGTCCTTGGGATCATCACTGGGGTGGGAATAAATCCCAGATTCTTCCTTGGGATCATCACTGGGGTGGGAATGGAGCTCAGATATTTGGGATTATCCCTGGGGTTGGGAATGGAACCCAGATATTTGGGATCATCCCTGGGATGGGAAGGGAGCCCAAATCCTTGGGATCATCCTTGGGATTGTCCTTGGGATCATCCTTGGGGTGGGAATGGAGCCCAAGTCCTTGGGATCATCACTGGGGTGGGAATAAATCCCAGATCCTCCTTGGGATCATCCTTGGGATTGTCCTTGGGATCATCCCCAGGGTGGGAAGGGAGCCCAGATATTTGGGATTATCCCTGGGGTTGGGATTGGAGCCCAGATTTTTCCTTGGGATCATCTTTGGGGTGGGAAGGGAGCCCAGATCCTTGGGATCATCACTGGGATCATCCTTGGGATCATCCCTGGGGTGGGAAGGGAGCCCAAGTCCTTGGGATTATCCCTGGGATCATCCTTGGAGTGGGAATGGAGCCCCAGTCCTTGGGATCATCCCTGGGGTGGGAATAAATCCCAGATTCTTCCTTGGGATCATCCCTGGGTGGGAATGGAGCCCAGATATTTGGGATCATCCTTGGGATGGGAAGGGAGCCCAAATCCTTGGGATTATCCCTGGGGTGGGAAGGGAGCCCAAATCCTTGGGATCATCCCTGGGGTGGGAAGGGAGCCCAGGTCCTTGGAATCACCCCTGGAAGTTGGAATCAGATATTTGGGATCATCCCTGGGATGGGAAGGGAGCCCAAATCCTTCCTTGGGATCACCCCTGGAGGTTGGAACAGATCCCAGATCCCAGGATTTCCCCCCCCCAAGAACTGGGACGGGCAGGAAACTCCGGAAGGATTCCAGGTGCCCATTCCCAGAAAGGATCCACGGATCCTCTGGAATCTCGGGGTGACCCCTGGGACCCCACGGCCCTTCCTGCCCTCTCCTCCTGCCCATTCCCGGCAGGATTTCCCCCGGAGGCGCCTCCTCACCTCCCGCAGCTCCTCCACGGAGGAGGGTTGGAAGTAGAGCTCCGGGGAGCATCCATAGGTCTGGGACCAGTTCTGGAACTTCACTCCTGCTCGGCCGTGGACCTGGAGTGGAGATCGGTGGGATTGGGATTGGGATCATCCCAGGGGGGCTGGATCCCATCCCAAGGGATTGGGGTCATCCCAAGGGGGATTGGGATCATCCCAAGGGGGCTGGATCCCATCCCGAGTGATTGGGGTTATCCCAAGGGGGTTGGATCCAATCCCAAGGAATAGGGGTCACCCCAGGGGGGCTGGATACCATCCCAAGGGATTGCAGTCATCCCTTCCCTTCCCTTCCCTTCCCTTCCCTTCCCTTCCCTTCCCTTCCCTTCCCTTCCCTTCCCTTCCCAAACCTTCCCTTCCCAAACCTTCCCTTCCCAAACCTTCCCTTCCCAAACCTTCCCTTCCCAAACCTTCCCAAACCTTCCCAAACCTTCCCAAACCTTCCCTTCCCAAACCTTCCCTTCCCAAACCTTCCCTCCCCTCCCCTCCCCCCGGGCTCAGGGCTCAGCCCATCCCCCTTCCCAAGGTTGGGACACTCCCTGGAGGCCATCAGGGAGCTATTCCAGAGATCCCAGAGATCCCAGAGATCCCGGGGAGCGAGGGGGAGGTGGCGGCGGCTCCCTGCATCCCAAATCCAAGTGAAAACCGGGAGCCGATCCACGAGAAAGTCGGGAAAACGACACACACCCCCCCAAATAACAAAATCCAAGGAATTTTAAAGCCACGGGTCAGGGAAAAAAATTCCTGCGGCAGCCTGAGTTATCCCGGGAATCTCCCAGCTTTCCTTCCCTGGGTCTGGGTGGATTTGGGTCGTTAAATCCATAAGAAAAACCGGGAATAAAATCCAACCTGGGCCGCCCGAATCCACCTTTCCCACCCTCTCCCAAAAAAAAAAAACCTGGGAAAAATCCCCTGGCGGCTTTTCCTTTACCATCCCGGCCGCCGCTGGAATTCCGGTTCGCAGGGAATTCCGATCCAAGGGCTGATCCCGGCCGATCCAAGGGCTTGGAAAAGTCGCTCCCGACCTTTGGGATTCCAGGAGGAGCTTTTCCCGGTGGGGCGGGGAGGGGGGATGGATACCAGCCCTTCCCAAGGGATTTCTGGGATATCCCGGGGGGGAGGGAGAGGGGCCGGACCCTCCCGCTCCCGCCTGGAAAAGCGGGATCCAGGCATGGATCGGGAGCGGGGGGCCCGCAGCCCGCGGGGAGGCTGCGAATTCCAAGGGTTTGGGGGGAAAAACCGGTTCCCTTTTGGGATTCCTGGAGTGGGAAAAGTGGGAGAAGGTGGGAATAGGGAAAAGAGCCTCCCAGGTTTGGGGGGATAAGGAATAACAGCCCTTCCCTTGGGATTTGGGGCGGGATCTGGGCATGGATTTGGAGCTGGGATCCCACAGGGAGGCTGAGAATTCCAAGGATTCTGGGGAGAAGCTGCGAATTCCAAGGGTTTTGGGGAGAAGCTCCTTCCCCTCTGGAATTCCTCAGCCTGGAGTGGGTTCCCTTTGCACTGGGAAAACTGGGAGAAGGTGGGAACAGGGAAAAGCCCCTCCCAAATTCCCAAATGCACATTCCCAAATTTCAGCTCACCCCCAAACTGCGGCATATTCCCAAATCCCGGTGAGTTCCCAAATCCCAGTGTTCCCAAATCCCGGTGAGTTCCCAAATCCCAGTGAGTTCCCAAATCCCGGTGAGTTCCCAAACCCCAGTGTTCCCAAATCCCGGTGAGTTCCCAAATCCCGTTGAGTTCCCAAATCCCAACGCGTTCCCAACTCCCGTTCCCGAATATCGGGACCACAGAATTCCCAAATTCCGGGTTTTTTGGGGGGCTCCAGGCCGTGGGATCACCCGGATCCATCCCAAGCCTTTTGGGAAGGAAGGAATTTCCCCCCCTCCCCCCTCATTCCCATTCCCTCTGCCTTCCCGGGTGGGAAAAGTGGGATCATGTGAAGGACGAGGAGGCGGCTCCGATGATCCCGATGATCCCGATGATCCCGATGATCCCGGAGCTCCGGCTGCGCTCCGGAGATAAGGAATTCCTCGTTCCCTCATCAAAGAGGGAGCGCTAACGAGGCTCTGAGCCGGATCATTCCGGATAATTCCCGATAAAACTCCGGCAAGGTGACCCCCGGGACGGCGGAGCCGGGCTGGGAATCAACGCCAGGAGCTGCTGCTCCCGTGGGATGATCCCGGAGATCCGACTTTTCCAGCACCAGGGGGAGGGAAATTCCCGTTAAATTCCAGAGCAGCCTGAAAAACATGGAATTGTTTCCCAATTTATTGGATCCTGGAGGGGGGAAATTCCCGTTAAATTCCAGAGCAGCCTGGAAAACATGGAATTATTTCCCAATTTATTGGATCCTGGAGATCCAACTTTGGCAGCTCCAGGGGGGAAAATTCCCGTTAAATTCCCATTAAATTCCAGAGCAGGAGCTGCTCAGCCTGGAAAACATGGAATTGTTTCCCATTTTATTGGATCCTGGAGGAGAAAATTCCCTTGAAATTCCAGAGCAGCCTGAAAACATGGAATTATTTCCCAATTTATTGGATCCTGGAGGGGGAAATTCCCGTTAAATTCCAGAGTAGCCAGAAAACATGGAATTATTTCCCAATTTATTGGATCCTGGAGGGGGAAAATTCCCGTTAAATTCCAGAGTAGCCTGGAAAACATGGAATTGTTTCCCATTTTATTGGATCCTGGAGGGGGAAAATTCCCGTTAAATTCCAGAGTAGCCTGAAAAACATGGAATTATTTCCCAATTTATTGGATCCTGGAGGGGGAAAATTCCCGTTAAATTCCAGAGTAGCCTGAAAAACATGGAATTGTTTCCCGATTTATTGGATCCTGGAGGGGAAAATTCCTGTTAAATTCCAGAGCAGCCTGGAAAACATGGAATTGTTTAGGCTGGAAAAGCCCCTGGAGGTCGTGGATTCCAAGCAGGATCCCGGAATCCGGAGCTCCCGGCGCTTCCAGCGGCTTTTCCATGGGATTCCAAACCCTGCCGGGTGTTTTCCCGGGCAGATTAATGGATAATCTTCCCGCATTCCTTGGAGTCCCGGGATGGGATGGGATCCTTCCAAAGGATTCCCAGAAAACAGCTCCGAAGGTCCGAAGGTCGCCGAGTGCTTCCCGAAAAAAATTCCTGGCGGGATTATCCATTAACAGAGGGGGGAGCAGGGAATGGGGGGGGGGGGGGGAATCCCGAAATTCCAGGGATTTGCTCAACTGAAGGATGGAAGGAGAGAGGGGAAAACAGGGAAAAGGGGGGGGGATATTCGGGAATGGGTTTGGGAACTGATGGAAGTTTTGGTGGAAATTCCAGTCCCAAATTCCAGGCCATTCCCAAGTTTCAGTTTACCCCCAAATTCCAGGGTGTTCTCAAATTCCAGCATGTCCCCAAATTCCAGGAATTGCGTTCCCAAATTCCTGTGTGTTCCCAAGTTGCAGAGCATTCCCAAATTCCAGGGCATTCCCAATTTCCAACGTGTTCCCAAACTGCAGAGTTCCCGAATTCCAAGTCATTCCCGATCCCCGCGCATTCCCAAGTTTCAGTGCACCCCCAAATTCCAGCGTGTTCCCAAATTCCAAGAATTGTGTTCCCAAATTCCAGTGAGTTCCCAAGTTTCAGGCCATTCCCAAATTCCAATGTATTCCCAGTTCCAGTGTGTTCCCAAATTCCAGTGTGTTCCCAAATCCCAGTGCATTCCCAAATTTCAGAGCTCTCCCAAATTGCAACACCTTCCCGGCTGCAGAATTCCCAAATTCCCGGGGCATTCCCAAGTTTCAGTTCACCCCCAAATTCCAGGGTGTTCCCAAATTCCAGGAATTGTGTTCCCAAATTCCCGTGAGTTCCCAAGGGGCAGGCCACTCCCAAATTCCAGTGCATTCCCAAATTCCTGTGTTTCCAAATTCCAGTGAGTTCCCAAATTCCAATGCCTTCCCAAATTCCAGGGCATTCCCAATTTCCAACGTGTTCCCAAACTGCAGAGTTCCCGAATTCCAAGTCATTCCCGATCCCAGGGCATTCCCAAGTTTCAGTGCACCCCCAAATTCCAGCGTGTTCCCAAATTCCAGGAATTGTGTTCCCAAATTATAGCATGTTCCCAAATCCCAGTGCATTCCCAAAGTCCCGTGAGTTCCCAAGTTTCAGGCCATTCCCAAATTCCATGTATTCCCAGTTCCAGTGTGTTCCCAAATTCCAGTGCATTCCCAAATTTCAGAGCTCTCCCAAACTGCAACACCTTCCCGGCTGCAGAATTCCCAAATTCCCGGGGCATTCCCAAGTTTCAGTGCACCCCCAAATTCCAGCGTGTTCCCAAATTCCAGGAATTGTGTTCCCAAATTATAGCATGTTCCCAAATCCCAGTGCATTCCCAAATTCCCGTGAGTTCCCAAGTTTCAGGCCATTCCCAAATTCCAATGTATTCCCAGTTCCAGTGTGTTCCCAAATTCCAGTGCATTCCCAAATTTCAGAGCTCTCCCAAATTGCAACACCTTCCCGGCTGCAGAATTCCCAAATTCCCGGGGCATTCCCAAGTTTCAGTTCACCCCCAAATTCCAGGGTGTTCCCAAATTCCAGGAATTGTGTTCCCAAATTCCCGTGAGTTCCCAAGGGGCAGGCCACTCCCAAATTCCAGTGCATTCCCAAATTCCTGTGTTTCCAAATTCCAGTGAGTTCCCAAATTCCAATGCCTTCCCAAATTCCAGGGCATTCCCAATTTCCAACGTGTTCCCAAACTGCAGAGTTCCCAAATTCCAAGTCATTCCCGATCCCAGGGCATTCCCAAGTTTCAGTGCACCCCCAAATTCCAGGGTGTTCCCAATTCCAGGAATTGTGTTCCCAAATTCCAGGGAGTTCCCAAATCCCAGTGCATTCCCAAATTCCCGTGAGTTCCCAAGTTTCAGGCCATTCCCAAATTCCATGTATTCCCAGTTCCAGTGTGTTCCCAAATCCCAGTGCATTCCCAAATTTCAGAGCTCTCCCAAATTGCAACACCTTCCCGGCTGCAGAATTCCCAAATTCCCGGGGCATTCCCAAGTTTCAGTTCACCCCCAAATTCCAGGGTGTTCCCAAATTCCAGGAATTGTGTTCCCAAATTCCCGTGAGTTCCCAAGGGGCAGGCCACTCCCAAATTCCAGTGCATTCCCAAATTCCTGTGTTTCCAAATTCCAGTGAGTTCCCAAATTCCAATGCCTTCCCAAATTCCAGGGCATTCCCAATTTCCAACGTGTTCCCAAACTGCAGAGTTCCCGAATTCCAAGTCATTCCCGATCCCAGGGCATTCCCAAGTTTCAGTGCACCCCCAAATTCCAGCGTGTTCCCAAATTCCAGGAATTGTGTTCCCAAATTATAGCATGTTCCCAAATCCCAGTGCATTCCCAAAGTCCCGTGAGTTCCCAAGTTTCAGGCCATTCCCAAATTCCATGTATTCCCAGTTCCAGTGTGTTCCCAAATTCCAGTGCATTCCCAAATTTCAGAGCTCTCCCAAACTGCAACACCTTCCCGGCTGCAGAATTCCCAAATTCCCGGGGCATTCCCAAGTTTCAGTGCACCCCCAAATTCCAGCGTGTTCCCAAATTCCAGGAATTGTGTTCCCAAATTATAGCATGTTCCCAAATCCCAGTGCATTCCCAAATTCCCGTGAGTTCCCAAGTTTCAGGCCATTCCCAAATTCCAATGTATTCCCAGTTCCAGTGTGTTCCCAAATTCCAGTGCATTCCCAAATTTCAGAGCTCTCCCAAATTGCAACACCTTCCCGGCTGCAGAATTCCCAAATTCCCGGGGCATTCCCAAGTTTCAGTTCACCCCCAAATTCCAGGGTGTTCCCAAATTCCAGGAATTGTGTTCCCAAATTCCCGTGAGTTCCCAAGGGGCAGGCCACTCCCAAATTCCAGTGCATTCCCAAATTCCTGTGTTTCCAAATTCCAGTGAGTTCCCAAATTCCAATGCCTTCCCAAATTCCAGGGCATTCCCAATTTCCAACGTGTTCCCAAACTGCAGAGTTCCCAAATTCCAAGTCATTCCCGATCCCAGGGCATTCCCAAGTTTCAGTGCACCCCCAAATTCCAGGGTGTTCCCAATTCCAGGAATTGTGTTCCCAAATTCCAGGGAGTTCCCAAATCCCAGTGCATTCCCAAATTCCCGTGAGTTCCCAAGTTTCAGGCCATTCCCAAATTCCATGTATTCCCAGTTCCAGTGTGTTCCCAAATCCCAGTGCATTCCCAAATTTCAGAGCTCTCCCAAACTGCAACACCTTCCCGGCTGCAGAATTCCCAAATTCCCGGGGCATTCCCAAGTTTCAGTGCACCCCCAAATTCCAGGGTGTTCCCAAATCCCAGGGAGTTCCCAAATGTGCCCCCGACCCCAAATGGGAGCTGCTGCATCCCAAGGAATGTGGGAAGTTGGGAAAAGGTGTCTCCAGGCAGGGAATGAGCCCCGGAATTCCGGGGAAAATGGAGGGAGAAGCTGCATCCCAAGGAATCCCAGGAAGACCGGAAGCTCTGGAATACTTCTGGGTTTATTTAAGGCAGCGTTAATTATCGATTATTAATTACCAATTATTAATTATCAATTATTAATCATTAATTATCAATCACTAATTAATTATCAGCTCATTAAAACCCCACGGAAAAGCCCTGGGATGGGAGATCAGGGATATGGGGAAGCTCCAAGGGATGGATCCATCCCAAAATTCCCACAAACCCCCCCCCTCCCCCTTTTCCAGGGAGGTGCTTGGAGCTCTTCCCGGCTCCGGCTCATCCATCGACTTGTATTCCCACCCCAAAGATTCCCAAAAATTCCCAAAAAATTTGGCTCCAAGGTGGGAAAATCAAAGCCCGGAGGTGAAAAATTCTGCCCCCGAAAGGAAAAAATTCCAGCGGCAAAGGCACAATTCCAAGGGCAAAGGCACAATTCCAAGGGCAAAGGCACAATTCCAAGGGCAAAGGCACAATTCCAAGGGCAAAGGGACAATTCCAAGGGCAAAGGCACAAATCCAATGGGAATTCCAAGCCCTGGGTCCCGGGAGAAGAGGATGGAGGGAAGGGAAAGGTGGGAAAGGCTCCCGTTCACAGTCGGGAATTCCCAGGAAAAGGGAAGGGAAGGGAAAGGCAGGAAAGGCTCCCGTTCATAGCTGGGAATTCCCGGGAAAAGGGGATGGAGGGAAGGGAAAGGTGGGAAAGGCTCCTGTTCACAGCTGGGAATTCCCGGGAAAAGGGGATGGAGGGAAAGGGAAAGCTGGGAAAGGCTCCTTTTCACAGCTGGGAATTCCCAGGAAAATGGGGATGGAGGGAAGGGAAAGCTGGGAAAGGCTCCTGTTGACAGTCGGGAATTCCCGGGAAAAGGGGATGGAGGGAAGGGAAATCTGGGAAAGGCTCCTGTTCAC